>NC_064853.1:58297372-58324872 GCF_024139225.1 Suncus etruscus
TCGAGGTGTCTACTGCTGATCCCTACTTAGAACCTTGTCAGCGTCACCTCCCTAGTATTTGAAACACAAGTCTAGTTGGCTAACAATTTCTGGTCCTGACACACCCTACTGCCACACACACATACACATTACACACCACACATTCACACATTACATACACCACACATACAATGTAAGCATCATGATGTGTAAACCCTGTCATTGCAACAATATTGGTCTCAAATATATACAATAGCAACAAAGAGAAGAAAATAAAATAAAAAGAAAATATACATTTGGATTTTGTATTATTTGTTACCCAAAGTAGAAAAACTATGGTGTCAAAAATTCATTCTAAGGTATATTGTCAGAGAGACACTTGGCCCAGGCATATGCCAAGTCTCGCAGTCCCTATAGGCCTTACTCTAGTTTCTGCCAGAATATAGACCAGTGTGGCTTCTACAGAACTTTCTAGCCAAAAAAGATTTTGCTTGTTTGCTTGTCTGTTTGTTTTTTTCTGTAAGGATGAAAGAAAGAGAGAGAGAAAGAAAGAAAGGAAAGAAAGAAAGAAAGAAAGAAAGAAAGAAAGAAAGAAAGAAAGAAAGAAAGAAAGAAAGAAAGAAAGAAAGAAAGAAAGAAAGAAAGAAAGAAAGAAAGAAAGAAAGAAAGAAAGAAGAAAGAGAAAGAAAGAGAGAGAAAGAAAGAAAGAGAAAGAAAAAGAAAGAGAGAGAAAGAGAGAGAAAGAAAGAAAGAAGAAAGAGAAAAAGAGAGAAAGAAAAAGAGAGAAAGAAAAAGAAAGAAGAAAGAAAGAAAAAGAGAAAGAAAGAAAGAGAGAGAAAAGAAAAGAAAAGAAAAGAAAAGAAAAGAAAAGAAAAGAAAAGAAAAGAAAAGAAAAGAAAAGAAAAGAGGCTGGAGCCATAGCACAGTGGTAGGGCAGTCTGCCTTGCATGCGGCTGATGGACTTTGGTTCGATCCCCAGCCAGGAGCAATTTCTGAGTGCATAGCCAGGAGTAACCCTGAATGTCACCGGGTGTGGCCCAAAAACCAAAAAAAAGAAGAAAGGAAGGAAGAAGAGAAGAGAAGAGAAAAGAAAAGGAAAGGAAAAGAAAAGAAAAGAAAAGAAAACAAAACAAAACAAAACAAAACAAAACAACCTGTAAAACTCACCTCTGCCCAGAGCCTGGTCTGAGAAGTTTGTGCAGAGAAAGTAACAGAATCTGTTGTTGTTGTTTTTTTTTCTCTCCAATATGATTTCTCTGTCCTCTGAGAGAAAAGAATGAAAATTGTGGGTAAAATGACTTAGAACAAAGATGCTATTTCTCTTCCTCTCCTTTACAAAATTTAACAGTGTCCCCAAAGCACTTAAGAGACAGCTGTTCACTATTCACAATAGCCAGGCTCTGGAAACAACCAAGATGCCCTTCAACAGACGAATGGCTAAAGAAACTGTGGTCCATATACACAATGGAATATTATGCAGCTGTCAGGAGAGATGAAGTCATGAAATTTTCCTATACATGGATGTACATGGAATCTATCATGCTGAGTGAAATAAGTCAGAGGGAGAGACGCAGAATAGTCTCACTCATCTATGGGTTTTAAGAAAAAAGTCATTTTTGCAACAATCCTCAGAGACAATGAGAGGAGGGCTGGAACTTCCAGCTCACTTCATGAAGCTCACCACAAAGAGTGGTGAGTGCAGTTATAGAAATAACTACACAGAGAACTACCATAATCATGTGAATGAATGAGGGAAATGGAAAGCCTGTCTGGAGTACAGGTGGGGGTGGGTTGGGATGGAGAAGATTTGGGACATTGGTGGTGGGAATGTTGCACTGGTGAAGGGGGTGTTCTTTACATGACTGAAACCTAATCACAATCATATATGTAATCAAGATGTTTAAATAAAGAAAAAAAGAAATTATATATTGAAAAATAAATAAAAATAAAAAGTTTTTACTTAAAAAAAAAAAAAAAAGAGACAGCTGTTCATCCACCGTGCTGCCAGATCTGACTCCTAGAGCAGACTCTGCTCACAGCCTGATCTCCTTTTCTATTTCAGAGAACCCAGGTTTACTTCAAGAAAGAAGGAAATGAATTGAGCTAATAAACCTTTTGGGAGGATAGTGTGGATGCAGTCCCTTGATTGATACTGGCCAATGAGGTATAGGAGAAAGTGCTTAGAAAATTTGGTGTGTGTGTTTTTTAAATAATTTATATTACTTTAGGTACTGTGATTTATAATACTGTAAATAATAGAATTTCCTGTCTTAAGCATTTCAGCATCATACCCTCTACCAGAGTGCCTGCTTGCCCCCACCACTGTTCTAATGTTCTCCTACCCTGCCCTTCACACTGTGGCAATCTTTCTACTAAAGTCCACTTCTCAGTTCCTGTTGCCTTTGGCATTTGCCTAATAAGTTTCTATATATCTTGCATATGAGAGAAGTCATTCTGTGTGTGTCTCTCTCCTTCTGAGTGACTTTACTCTACTCCAGGGGTCTCAAACTCAATTTACCTGGGGGCCGCAGGAGGCAAAGTCAGGGTGATCCTTGAGTGCAAAGTCAGTAGTAAGCCTTGAACATTGGAGGGTGTGACCCAAACAACTAAAACAAAACAAAACCAAACCAAAAAAGATTCCTCTAGGACAGGGCCACAAAGTTGTACGGAGGGGCCGCAAACGGCCTGCGGGCCGCAAGTTTGAGACCCCTGCTCTACTCTATGTAACATGCTCAGATGTATCCACCTAGAAGAAAAGTACAGAAATTTCATCTTCTCTCTCAGCTGAGTTGTATTTTACTAGGTACAATTACCATAGTTTCTTTATTCAATAAAATCTCTTTTTGGGTACTTGAATTGTTTCCAGGTTTTGGATACTGTGAATCATCCTACAATAAGTAGAATAGAAGTTTTGTGCCATGGAGAGATTCCTAGAAATGGAATTGTTAAATTTTATGGAGCTTTGATTCCTAGTTTTTAGAAAAGTGACCACATTGCTTTCTCATAATCTAGACCAGTTGACATCCTCACCATCAACGATATTTCCCCACATCTTCACCATCAAATCCACAACATCACATCAAGATGTCTTCCTGCTTTGTGATGCATACCAGTTATGTTGGTGTGAGATGATATTATTTGGGAAGGGATTTCCCCTTTCTCTATTTAAAAAAATTTAATTGAATACTTGAATAGTTATTGAATACTTTTCAATTGAATAACCTGAGATACAGTTACAAAGCTGTTCATGATTAAGTTGGAGTTATACAATGCCAAACACCCTTCCCCTCACCAATACACATTTCATGCCACCAATGTTCCCAGTTTCCTGCCTTTTCCCCTTCCCCCACTCTATGGAAGGCATTCTTTTCTCTTTCTCTCTCTCTTACCCAATCTTTTTTTTCTTTTAGACTCTGTGGTTTGCCATGTTACTAAAGGAGTATCATGCATATCACTTTCCTTGTCCAGAGTGATCATTTCCAACTATCATTGTCATAGTTGTCTCCTCCCTTTTAACTGCACTCCCTCGTTATTTGTGTCAAGCTTCCTTTTATGCACCAGTACTCTTGGTCCTCATCTCTATTGTCTTTGGATATGATTCCCATGCTTTTTAAAATATCCCACAAATGAGTTTGATAATTTAATGTCTAGTCTTCGCCCTCTGATTCATTTTGCTCAGTATAATGCTCTCCATGTGCATCCATGTATAAGCAATTTCGTGATGTTGGTTATTTTTTCATGTGCCTTTTGACCATCTGTATTTCTTCTTTGAGGAATTTCTGTTCATCTCTTCTCCCATATTTTAAGATATTTTATTCTTAAGTTCTACTAGTTCTATCAGTGCCTTATAAACCTTTAATATAAACTCCTTATCAGAAGAGTGTTTGATGAATAGCTCCTCTCAATCCGTGGGTAGTCTTTGTATTCTGGTCACTACTTTGAGGTGTAGAAGCTTCTTAGTTTACTGTAGTCCATTTGCTTATCTTTGTTTCTATTTGCTTGGTCAGTGGTGTTTCTTCCTTGAAGATGCTTTTAGTTTCAATATCATGGAAAGTTCTGCCTATACTTTCCTTTATAAACCTTATGATTTTATATCTAATATCAAGTTTTTAATCCATTTTTATTTTATTTTTTCACATGGTGTTAAAAGAGATCTGAGGGTTTTTTTAGGCATGCAGATAGCCAGCTATCCCAATGCCACTGTTGAAGAGGCTTTCTTTGCTCCACTTTGTGTTTCTCTCTCCTTTATCAAAGATTAATTTATTATATACTTGAGGATTTGTCTTAAGATATTCAGGTCTATTCCATTGATCTTATGGTCTGTTTTTATTCTAAAACCATACTGTTTTAATTAACACTGCTTTATAGTACAGTTTGAAGTTGAGGAAAGTAGTGTCTCTTATTTTTTTCTTCCAAAGGATCACTTTAGCTATTCTTGGAGGTTTATTGTTTTTATGAATGTCAGGAGTGTTTGATATATTTCTTTGAAAAACTGTCATGGGTATTCTCATAGGGATTACATTAAATCTATACAATGCTTTGGAAAGTACTGCCATTTTATTTTTTTATTTTATTTATTTGTTTTGTTTTTTGTTTGTTTGTTTTTGGTTCACACTCGGCAGTGCTCAGGGGTTACTCCTGGCTTTATGTTCAGAAATTGCTCCTGGTAGGCTCGGATGACCATATGGGATGCTGGGATTCAAACACCGTCCTTCTGCTTGCAAGGCAAACACCCTACCTCCATGCTATCTTGCTGGCTCCGAGTATTACCATTTTAATGACGTGAATCCTCCCAGTCTATGAGCAGGACATGAAAAAATGTAAATATATCCTTAAAAAGTTCAAAAGATCAATGAAAGCAAGAGTTGTTTGTTTTTTTTTTAAATAGAATAGATAAACCATAAATAAGAATAAAAAAGAAAGAAAGAACCCTAATAAACTGAAATAAAGAAAGGAGGCATGTCACAAAATAATATAGATTCAAAGGATAATTGAGATTACTGTGAAAATCTCTATGCCATGAAATGAGAAAACCTGAAAAAATGTAAAAATTATTGAACTCAATAACTTTCCATAGTTGAACCAAGATGATTTGAAATATCTGAACAGACCTATCATTATCAAAAAATTAAAGTGATAATCAAAATTCAAAAAAGAATCAAAATGTTGTTTTTGTTTCCTAAAAAAAAAAAAAAAGCTGAGGCCAGATAAATTTACTAGTGAATTCTTCCAAACCTTTAAAGAGGACCTACTGCAAATCCTTTTCAAGCTCCTCCAGGAAATAAAAAAAAATCAGAAACACTCCCATACAGTATCTATAAAACTAATATTACCCTGCTACCAAAAGTAGACAAAAACAGCATAAAAATAATTACAGGCCGATATCCTTAATAAACACAAATATAAAGATCCTGAACAAAATATTAGCAAACAGAATCCAATCACTCATGACCAACTATATTGGAAATCAGAGGAAATTTCTTTCAATTTCCACCTTGAGAGTTTTTTATTATGAAAGGGTGCTAGATTTTTCAAAACCTTTCTCTGCATCTATTGATATGATCACATGATTTTATTATTCTTTTATTGATGTGATGTATTATGTTGTTTGACTTGCATGTGTTAAACCATCCTTTCCCAGGATGAATTCTACTTGGTCTCTGTATTTTAACCATTTGAGCTTGAAGTCTATGTCTTCTGATTTTAATATGGCTACCCCAACCTTTTTTTGTGGGAGTAAATTGCTTGAAATGTTGTCTTCCATCCTGTGGCATTGAGCCCGGATTTTTTCTGACTATTCAAATGTGTTTCTTGCAGGTAGCAAAATGTTGGATTCAATTTTTTTTTATTTTCCCACCCTGTGTCTCTTAATAGGTACATTTATTCCATTATCATGGAGACATGTTTTTACTGAATTATTGAAATAAAATTTTGTGTCATTTTTTTTGTAGAAATTTGGTGAATTTGTAGGATTTGTCTTCTTTAAGAACCCCTTTAGCCTTCTCCCTAACTTGGGTGCGCTGGGAGCCTTGATAGGCTCCCAGCCTTCCCCTCTTCTGCCCCCGGCCTCCAGGTCTTCTGGGGTGGCAGCCCAGGCGGCCAGACAAGGTGAGTGTCGGGGGGTCCCTCCTGGATGGGGTCCCAAGCTTTCCCCACCCTTCCCTCAGCTCTAGGGTGGGAAGGGCACAGGATGTAGGGCGGGCAGATCCTGACTTCCGGCTCTCTCTCTCGACCCTCTCTTGAGCTGGAGGCTAGCTCTAGCCAGCATGGGGTTGGGGGAGACCCCATGTGGAAGGCCTTCTCCCTAACTTGGGTGCGCTGGGAGCCTTGATAGGCTCCCAACCTTCCCCTCTTCTGCCCCCGGCCTCCAGGCCTTCTGGGGTGGCAGCCCAGGCGGCCAGAAATGGTTGGTCCTAACTTGGGGTGTGCTGAGATTTGCTCGGTTGCGCTAAGTTTGTCACTGGCAATTTCTGACCACTCTGCATATGGAAAACTGCATGTATTAAGAGTATTCCTTATCTTTATGTTATGTTTTGCGTATCCAGAATGTCCATTTTGTATTCTGCCTTTTCCCACACCTCTACAAAGCTCATTTTTACTCCTTAACTCTCTCACCCCCCCCAAACATCACTAACCCACAATTACTCTTTTTAATTTCAGTATTGCACAATCCTAATCACAGACCAAAGCCGTGCATTGTGTGTAACAACCCCAAACTGTTTCAAAAGACATAAAATGGACACGTATTTCTTTAGAATATTTTGTTTTTTCTCTGACAACTATAAGTCTTACTAAATATTCTCTTATACAGTGACGATTCTAATCACTTTTTATCTTCTCTTTATGAGCTGTTCAACAAGGAATTTTGGTGAAAGAGTCCCCCAGTTTAATGCTTATGACTGAACCATGTCATGGGGATTGTTGGACTTGTTCTTACAGCCCCCATATGCACCAATAACGCCAGGTGGCATTGCTCCTTTTTTGCATAGGCACATTAAAATGGGAAAATACTATACATACAAATAAAATCCTATCTAATAAAGATTGGAATACACAAATCTTGTAGTGCAAAGGGACCTTACACCCTGAACATTGACATAATGACCTGGCATAGGCCTCAGAAGAAAGGGCATTTTCCATTCACCCCTGAACCATGGAAGCCATCCACGAAACATCCTGGTTTGTCTATAACAGGGGTCTTCAAACTACTGCCCGCGGGCCACATGCGGCCCGCAGAGGAGTCTGATCCGGCCCGCCAGCAGTGAGCACTGTTTGGTTGCCAAGATACCTGCCAGCATATACACTCAGTGTATATCCAAATATCAGGAACCATGCACTCAAAATGATAACCATCTTTGGTAGCACTTATGCCTGTGAACAGACTTTTTCAAGAATGAAACATCTGAAATCTCCAACCAGATCAAGATTAACTGATGCCCACTTGCATCACTTGTTACGGCTGGCAGTGACAAATATGGAATCGGACATTGACCAGATATCTCATTAGCCAAAAGCAGGCCTACAGTTCCCATTGAAATACTGGTGCGTGACCTGTTTATTTATAAATGGTTTTCATTTTATTTATATAAGATATGTGCAGTGTGAGTAGGAATTAGTAGCTCATATAGTCTGGCCCTCCAGCTTTCTAAGGGACCATAATCCGGCCCCCACTTCAAAAAGTTTGAAGACCCCTGGTCTATAACATCACCTGGAAGCAATCCTCTACCACGAAAGATCCTACCACTGCTCAGACATCAACCTGATCAAAAGAGACTTCCCTTAACACTGAGAAGACTTAACAACAATGACCTGCTTACAGGACAGGGCTTCCTGCATTGCCCTTTAATGGTGAGGTGAAACGAGAGGATGCTCCACATCCTGACTTCAATGTAGGATATGTAGATTCCAGGATCTTTAATACAGAAACATGATACCAACAACAGAGACTGTGTGAAAAGTGTGTTGGCACTACGGACAATGTCTTGGATTGGACGATCTAACTTGCCTGGAGCCTAGAGTTGGTCTTATGCCAGGAAACTTCAGGGGTAGGGTCTCTTTGTATTTAGGCCAAGGTGATTCCTTTCCTGTCCCTCATATTTTGGTGGGCCTATGCAAACAACAATTGCCACTCTAACACCGTTTTTACTGTGCTCCTTTGACTCTAATCCTTAAAAAAAAATTCACTTAAAATTTGAGATTAACTTAAACTAATATGCATGTACATGGAAATGTAAAAAATACTATGCCTCTAATGTTTAAGGAGTTACGTAAGTTTTATGGCTTTAGATTGCCTTGTGTGCTGTTAAGAAATATTATAATGTGTTACAATCTGGGGACTTATGGGACAAAGTACATGGATTCTGTTTTATTTATCTTAATGTTCTTTGGCTGAAAGTTCAAAGTTAAAATATCAGCAAGGGGACTTCTTCTGAGAATTATGTTATGGGTGATTGTCCTTCCACTGTAACTTTACCTTGTCCTCTTTCTTTGCATCTTTGTTCTCATAATTAAAAATAAAAAAATAAAAAAAAAGAACCCCTTCTGTTCTTTTTTAAGGTTGGTTTCGAGTCTGTAAAGTTCCTGAGCTGTTGTTTAAATATGAATCTATGTATTCTTTCTCTAAACCTAGTTAGACTAGGAAAAGTATTCTTGGTGAGAACTCATTTTTGTTGATTTTTTCCCACTATATCCCACCAATGCCTTTGGACCTGGAAGCTTGCTTTTGATAAATATGCTGTAAATCTTCAGACTGTTTCTTTATATATAATTTGCCTTTTTGCTCTTGCTGTTTTCAGTATTGTATCTCTATGAATCATCTTATTGGCTAGGATGTGCCTTGGGTGTTTTATTTGTATCTCTTTTAGCTGTTACTCTTCTGACATCCAGGATGAAAGTGCATGTCTGTTTCTTTCCTACTGTGAGGCTGCTATTCAGTTTAAGGAAGTTGTTTTATAATGGAAAAGCATCACATTAAATCATAAAGAAATGATCCTTGGAGTAATTATGTACTAATTTTAACCTCCATGATTTTGAGGTACAGAATCACATGTCCACTCTCAAGTTTTAACCCCTAGAAAAGTATTTATGCCTCTTCAAATACAAGATGCTTTGTATCCAAAGAATTTGTCTTAAATTTCATTTTAAAATCACTTTTTTCTTAGCTCTTCTTTCTTACTTTCCTGGACTATATATACTCTATTGAAAAAAATTTAAAAATAAATTAATAGAAGAACATACTATGTAGTGACTTGTCATGAACTGTGCTAATAGTAGTAGAACTGGTTCTGGTACATATTTCTTTTTGTTTTGTTTTTGTGTCACACTCAGTAAAACTTAGGGATTACTCCTGTCTCTGCAGCCATTTCTGGAGGCTCTTATGGGACTATATAGTGTGCTGGAGATTGAATCCAAGATGGTCACATATAAGGCAGATGCCCTATGAAAATATCCAATGTATTTCTGTTTGACTTATAACTTAAAAACATTCAATAATAAAACATAAAGGTTAGAAAGATAGCACAGAGCTTAAGATAAAGGACTTGTATGTATCCAACCCGTTTCAAAATCTGGTACCATATAGCCCCCTGAGCTTCTTGGGGTTAAAATCTGTACGGTTCTAGCACTGCTTGACCTCTGGATGGCCTGGGTAATCCTTGGCCTTGCAGATAAAAGCATTCTTGGGCCCCCACATTAATAGGCAGGCTGATCAGCCAAGATCACAGGGACACCTGGCTTTTCCACCTCCAAATGATGATAATGGCAGTTCAATTTATCTAGGTTCCTATTTGACATCTTTAAAAAAAAAAAAAAGATGTTTTAGGGACAGGATCTCTATAGTACAGTGGGTAGGGTGTTTGTCTTGCACACAGCCAATCTGAGTTGGATCCCAGGTATCCCATATAGTTCCCTGAGCCTTCTAAGAGTGATTCCTGAGCAAAGAGCCAGGAGTAACCTCTGAGCATTGCCAGGTGTGGTCCAAAGTTTTTAAAAAGTTGTTTTAATGGTACCAAAACATGCTTCTCTTGAATCTACAATATAGCTTTCTATGGTGAAATTAAGTTGAGTAGCACTAAAACTAGTTTTATTGGCTTAGATCTTTTTTTTTTTTTTTTTTTTTTGGTTTTGGTTTTTGGGTCACACCAATGACGCTCAGGGGTTACTCCTGGCTATGTGCTCAGAAATCGCTTCTGGCTTGGGGGACCACATGGGATGCCCAGGAATAGAACAGTAGTTCGTCCTAGGTTAGTGTATGCAAGGCAAACACCCTACTGCTTGCACCACCGCTCCAGCCCCTGTTTTAGATCTTTAATTTTAGTTTTTGGGTCACACCCGGCAGTGCTCAGGGGTTACTCCTGGCTTTACACTCAGAAATCGCTCCTGGCAGGCTTGGGGGACCATATGGGATGCTGGGATTCGAACCACCGTCCTTCTGCCTTATGTTCATACTATATCTCTGGCCCCAGATCTTTAATTTTAAATCATTACAAACTCAGGACTAGGTTGACTCAATTGTTAAACTATCCACCTTCCAAGCATGAAAAGTAGCATTTCTGTGTACAATTCTAAGCAACACAAGCACTTTTTCAGCCACATCCCCCATGTGTATGCAAGTACCTTAAATTAAAGGGGTGAGAGCCCATCAGCAGCACAACTCAAAACTTGCACCATGTGCAAGTCCCACTGAGCCTATATTGAGCACTGTCACCTGAAATGAGACTACCACGAGCATCACAAGCATTCTACAACCAAGCATGAACACAAGCCTGGATCATTACAACTGGGCAATAGAAGGAAAAGAAAGGGAAAAATTCATGCTCAGTCATTGCAAACATTTCTTCAGGGAAATTCTAAGTCAGATTCAGTGGCTTCACAACTAGTGATTCTCAGTTACCAGAGCCAGAGGTTTAGTGCAAGGCCCATGGATGCAATAATGTTCAGACACTGCAGTGGTGGAAAAACCGGGGCCACCCAAACAGTGGTCCAGTGTTGGGTGTTAGAGGGAACAATCTGGTGCTGAGAATAAAATTGGGGTAAAGGGGCCAGCTGTAGGGCATCTGCCTTGCTTGTGCTAGCCTAGGGCTGACTGCGGTTCGATCTGGTGTCCCATATGGTCCCCAAGTCAGAAATGATTTCTGAGCACATAGCCAGGAGTAATCTCTGAGTGTCACTGGTGTGACCCAAAGACCAGAAACAAACAAAAAGACCCCCAAACATGTTAATCATGTGCCCTAATTGTTCTACTATCATACCAGCCCTGCTATAGACATTTTTGAGAAAAAAAGGAAAACATATGGCATGATTTACTTAAACTGTCTTTTATTAATATATGTTTAGGGTGCTTCTAGTTTTTCTCAATTACAAACAGCACTGACTTTGTTTCTACACTTTTGTCCTTTAGTGGTATTTGACCATTTCTCTCTATCTCACATCTTTTCCCCTCTCTACACCCCACCCCAACCCAAGCATCATCCATTCAGACTGGAATACCTTCCTACATCATATCTATAATACTGCTGAAACCAGTATGTCAAAATGTTGGCCAGATATTATCCTTCTCTACTCAAAACTTTCCAGTGGCTTCCCTCTAATTCAGAGTGAAAACCCAGTGTTCCCTAAATCTATACTGCCTGCCCTCTAGGCTGTAATCTTTCTGAACCATCCTCTCCCTGTGGGATTACATCTTGCATTACCCAAAACAAAGATCTTCTCTCAGCCCCCAGCATCAATCTTCTTTCATACAACCCTTTTTACACGAAAAAGGCCCACCTTGACTGGATTAACTGGAGAGAGGTACTTTTGTCTGTCAACTCTCTATCCTTCCGATTATGAATTAAGCTGGTGAATAGAGATTGCTTTAGAGGGCTTGGGACCACGAAGTTGAAATTCCCCCAACCTCATGCTTTTCACCCTTATGTTTGGCTTTGTTTATTTTGTGCACTGACCCTGCTCCAGACCCCTTCTTTTGGGGTTGTATTTCAGCAAGTGGATCCTTACACTCCCTGATCTATTCTCCATTCTAACACATTACTAGTACCTTGCTGAGGAGGGATTGAACGTATCTCAGAGGCACAACGCCCTACCTTGCACGTGTGAGACCCCTGAGTCCCATCAGCCCCACAGCAAAGCAAAGCAAAACAGAAAAATGTGCTTATTAGGCTTTTGTGCCAGGGCTGAAGCATTGCTATCTCTGCTTTGGGGAGTTCTTGTTTTCCAAACATCACATAGCTTAATATTTTACTTCCTTCCAATTTTTATTCACTCATGGGTTATCCTTGAGCATTAATCTCAAGTTACATAATGTCCACAATTCTTGTTTTTTCCTTGCTTTCTCTTTTTCTCCTTTCCCCTCAGATCTTCTCATTTTCAAAAATACTATATCTTTCAAGTGTTTACTTTCTGTTAATTTTTCTTTCACCTTCTTCAACTTTTGTTAACTTAATCCAAGAGACTAAGTATTTTCCACTCATGTTACAACATGCCATAGTACCCATAGCCAACAGGCAAAAACCAAGGAACAGTTCAGCTACAATTTTCTCTGGCATGGGAGGCCCAGAGGAAAAGGACACCTTAATATAAGGCTGAGAAGTTTTTTGAAGGATAGGGGTTTGCTTAATTTATTACAATGTCTCCAAGACTATCATAGTGTCAGTATAATACTTGGTGAAGGAACAAAAGTACATTTAAAGATGTAAAATATTTATTATTGTTATTTTGGGAGTCATACATAGCAATACTCAGGGAGTTCTCCTGATTCTGCACTCAGGAATTACTCGTGATGGTGCTTGGGAGACCATATGGATACTGGGGATTGAACCTGGGTTGTCTGTGTGCAAGGTAAGCGCCAGACCTCCTGTACTATTGCATTGGTTTTCAATATGTCAACTATTAAGTATAGTTTCTGGGTCCCAGGGACTTATATTTAAATTTTAAGCAACACTGTTATATTAATCTTTTCAGAGATTGAAGTAATATTTCTACCACCTGGGTATGCACTTAAGTTTCTTGTGTGTAAAATTTCCACACTCAAACACTCTGAATACAGTGTGCTTTCTTAAATGTGATCTGAGAAATTTATCAGAATTCATGTTAAGTAACCTTGAGCAGGAAAGTAATATTTGCAGTGGGGAAGTTCACAGAAACTCAGGCCAACCAGGAAGTAGTCTGTTTTATAGACAGGAACAATGGCAAATTGCATTTTAGAAGCTATTCTTAAAAAAACCCTCAGCTCTGGACCCAGACAATCCACTTGTCCTAGACTATCTAATGATGATTTCCATTAAACACTGTCTACCCTGCAACTCTTTCTGCTCTGTAATTCTTATTCTTGCAATTATTCACCTTAGTTTGATTTAATAGATTCATTTCTCACCACAATCCATTAAGTCATTGTTGTTCCAATTTTATAATTGTCTTCAACGCTTTCTTGATTGGCTAGATATGGCAGCTCACTTTTAACTTAGAAGTGTGGATGGACGCATGTTGTTTGAGTCTTTTCCCCTTATGCACTGCCTTTTCTTTATTTTTTTCTTTTTTCTTCTACTTTTTTTCTCTCTCAAGTCTCAAGTTGTTTTTTTTTAAATACCTGTATTTATTTCTGTTTCTACTGTGTTTTTCATTTTTAAAATTGTTTCAGTTTTACGTTTCTTTTTTTTTTTTTTTGTTTTTGGGCCACACCCGGTAACGCTCAGGGGTTACTCCTGGCTATGTGCTCAGAAGTTGCTCCTGGCTTGGGGGACCATATGGGACACCGGGGGATCGAACCGCGGTCCGTCCAAGGCTAGCGCAGGCAAGGCAGGCACCTTACCTTTAGCGCCACCGCCCGGCCCTTAACGTTTCATTTCTTTTCTGGCTTCTGACAGTTTACTTCATCATCTTCCTCTTAAATCTTTTTATGTCTCCTGATATATCAACAAATGCAACAAATCATAAGTTATCTTAAAATTCTTTCAGAATAAAGTACTCTTCATAAATATATATATATATATTTTTTTTGGTTTTTGGGCCACACCCGGTGACGCTCAGGGGTTACTCCTGGCTATGCGCTCAGAAGTCGCTCCTGGCTTGGGGGACCATATGGGACGCCAAGGGATCGAACCGCGGTCCATCCTAGGCTAGTGCTGGCAAGGCAGACATCCTACCTCTAGCGGCACACGCCAGCCCCCATAAATATTTCTTGATGCACGTCTCTTAGACTGTGTTATACACTGGACTTAAGTCACATTCTCTTTTGTATTTGACTAATTTCTATTTTATTTTCATTTAATCGCCTCGAATCACAATTACAAAGGTATTCATCATTGAGTTTTAGGTATACCATGTTCCAAAATCAACCCTTTAACCAGCGTCTACTAACCTCCACCAATGTCCCCAGTTTTTCTCCGACCTTACAGCCTGCCTTCGTGGCAGGCACTTCCCCCTCCCACATTGTCTCAGTGTTCCCTTCCCTAACTTACCTCTCTCCCCAACCTCCAAGATTCTACCAAAGATCAGTTCTAGCTACTGCCATTGACTAATTTTTTGGGCCTCACTTGGCAGTGAGGGGCTACTCCCAACTTGGAGCACTTTAATACACTCAGGAGACCATTCTGAGCCAGGGATCAAACCTGAATTTCTCACATGTAAAACATGTAGTCAATTCAGTAAGCCTCTTTCTCCAGTCCTTAGCTCATATCTATAATTTTAGGGTCTGGAGTTGAAGGATGAGACCACACAATTGAAATAAAGCAAAGCAAAGCTTTATTCCATCTACCAAAAAAACTACAAAATGAATGTCCACAGGAAGCGACCCCGAGCAAGGCGGTCACAAGCCAGGTTAAATAGGGTTAGAAGAAGGAAATCTTGACCTTTAAGTTGATTGATGGTTGTCTAGGGTGTTTCATCATGTCCTTTAATGCTAGATGTCTAGGGCAGTCTTTTGTGGTTAATAGGGCCTTGGGTCTGCATCATTATTGTTAAGATAGAAACTTAGCTCTTAAATGGAAACTTAGCCTTGTTAACCTTAAATGGAAATTTAATTTAGCTTGCAAAATAGAGTCCTTTCCACTCCAGGCATCACATATATTAGAAGCTATATTTGATTCTACCCTTTGTTCAAAACATTATTTGGAGAAAATAAGCAAAGTGAGCTCACATAAATGGCAGAATTAAGATACTGCCTCAGAATGCCCTTCCAAATGATCTATTTTGTTTTATTTTTTCTTGGTGAGACAATTTTCTTCTGATGAGCCTCTTGTCCAGGTAGGAGGTTGTGGCAACGGGAAGGATTCCTAGAAAATACATGTTTTATCTAGCAATTTTTATGTTTAATTGTGTTTAATGGCTAGTGGTTGGCACTTAATAACCAGTTTTGGTCTCTTCTCTTTTCTCCTATTTCTAATCACCTTTATTATGTTAATGCCAGGCTTAGAGAAAATTAAAATGAGTTACAAATTTTGTTTAATTATCTGTCCCAATTTCCTCAGTTCCCACTTTCCTCTTGATTTGCCTACAATTTCATTGTTGTTCATTTGGTTTGGGTTCTTTTTGTTTTGTTTTGCTTTTGTTTGGCAGAGCTACACCAAAGGTACTCAGTAATTACTCCTGACTCTATCCTTAGGAATCACTCCTGGTGTTGCTCAGAAGACAATATGGAATGTAGGGAATTAAACCTGAATCAGATACATACAAGTCAAGACCCTTGTTCTCTGTACTCTCTCTAGTCTGTTTTTTTTAACAGCTAGCATTTTCAGGGTGATAAACGTGGACCAGGCATGACTATGAGTATTTTATAGGTATTACTTCATATAAGCTTTATAACCAGCCTAGAATTTATTATCACTGCTTTATAATTAAAGAATCTGAATCATAGAGCTAAAATATGGTCAAGCTACACAGCTTGGACATAACAGAACTAAGTTTTGAATGCTCAGAAACATTGCTGCACCTTATTGTAAAGTTATAATAAAGAGCTCCTCAAAATTGCTCACATTTTGTTCTCTGTAACTTTGTTCAAGATCTGAAGGCTGACTTTCTTTGGAGCCTGGCTTTAGAGACTGTAATGATTTCCTTAGTAGATGGACTTGTCTAATCTTTTGCTATTGATTTTTCTCTGTTCATTTCAGTGGATTTCCTTGGGGAATCTTTGCAGATACATATTATACTTCAACTTTTACTGGAAATCTTTAGTAGCATTGTTTTCAAGTATGTTATTGACTTTGCTACCAGGATTCTCTAGGTCTGCACTGTCCAACACAAAATATTTATAGTCCAAATTAAGGTATGCCACATACAGTATTCCTAAGGAAGCCAAAAATATAGGATATAGAATAGCTCAATAATTAATTGATATATATAGGAATAAAATATGTTGGATATGTTAAGCTAAATAAAATATAACATTAAAATCAATTTCAATTTCTTTCTTATTTTTTATAATGAAAATGCACATATGGCTTGGATTAAATTCTGCTTCACCAATAATTCTCTGCTATTTCTTTCTCTTTCTTTTAAATAGGGCAAAAGACTTGTTTACTTTCTCATTGCTAATACTATGATAAAAGCATCATTATTGCATGAGCCTCATCCAAATCACCTACAAAACGAAATTAACTGATAAAAATGTTTTAAAGTTTTTTTTTTAATGTTGGGTCACACCTTACAGTATTCAGGGGTTATTCTACGCTCTGTGCTCAGAAATCATGCCTGGCAGGCTTTGGGGAACATATGGGATGCTGAGCTCAAAGATGGGTCAGCCACGTGTGAGGCAAATGCCCTAGCTGCTATGCTATCAACCTGGCCCCTGTTTCAAAGTTCTTAACACTTCTCAGATCCAGCAGAAGGTTTATGACTTTATATTTTTTTATAATTTTCTTCTCATAGGAAATAATTTATTTTTAGATGTTATGAAGATGATAGAATAATGAGCAATATGTCCTGCAAAAATGTATTTTTGGTAAACCTTTACAGAGTTAAACTGAATTAAAAAATAGAGTGATGGAATAGAATTTCTAGAACCGTAAAGAAAGACTTTGTTCTAGGCTTCATCCTATGACCTGTGCAAATACCAAGATCTCTAGTTACAGAGGCCCAATTTTATCATCCATGACTGAGTGTAAAGTTTTTTGGCACCATAAAAAGACCTAGGGAAGTGAAAAAGAGTATGTATGGAGCCTGTAGTTATTCCCATGACAGTATGCTTCAAGGGCAAAGAAACCCTGTATCTCTTAGGTCAAGGAAATTCCCTTTATAATCTCCCCAGTATTCATTGTGCCTATGCAAAAAAAAAAAAAAGCACATTTTTTTCTTTTTATTTTAGGCTCGTGGTTATTGTTTGATTGTTGTCTTTATTGCTGTGGTGCTTTTTGTTTTTTTTTTGTTTGTTTGTTTGTTTGACTTCTTTTTGTCATTGTAATTTTTTTTGTTTGATTTTTGTCATTATGGTGTTTTTTTTGTATTTTTGTTTGTTTCTGTGGGGGTGTTTGTATTTTTTTTTGTCTTTTTTTATGTTTTTCTTCCTTTTTCCCTTTCTTCTCTTAAATCGATATTTATAACCTCTAGATGGACTCCTCCTGGTTTTTTGTTGTTGTTGTTGCTGTTGTTGGTTGGTTTGTTTTGTTTTCTCCTTTCTTTTCTTTTTTCCTATTTTTTTCTTCAAACAAAACCACATAACTTGAATCATCTTGTTCTGCCTCATAAATTGAGTGGGAAAAAATGGATGGTACCAAGACCAAACAGTTGTATAAACATTAAGTAGAAATAAAAAGAATGATTAGACTTAAACACCAAATCCAAAGCCAACAACAACAGAATCAATACCCAGTCTACAACAAACTAGACACAGAGGGGACCACTTATACTAGTAGCCAGGGTTGGGGGAGAGGAGGGGAATATGGGATGCATGTTGGGAACAGGGGTGGAGGGAGAACAACACTGATGGTGGGAATGCCCCTGATTCAATGTTACTATGTACCTAAAATATTACTATGAAATATTTGTAATTCACTTTGGTCACATTAAAAATTATTTTAAAAAAAGAAAGCGACTAGGCCTATAAAAGCATAAAGTCTTTTTTCCTAAGAAAGGGAATAATGGCTTTATGTCAGAAAATATTTTAAATGGGGCCAGAGAGATAGCATGGAGGTGGGGCGTTTGACTTTCATGCAGAAGGTCATTGGTTCAAATCCCGGCATCCCATATGGTCCCTGTGCCTGCCAGGAGGGATTTCTGAGCGTGGAGCCAGGAGTAACCCCTGAGCACTGCTGGGTGTGACCCCCCCAAATAAAAGAAAGAAAAAAGAAAATATTTTAAATAATGCTTAAGTGTCAATAAATAAAATATTGCAATAAAAATCTCTGGATATAAAAAGAGATAATGCAAATTGCATATGAATATGTTAATTTTATTTGTTAGAAATAATAATAATTTGGTAGAAACTTAAAAGCTATAGTTTAGATAATAGGGTTACAATAGTGTTGAAGTTTATGATACTGTAAAAGGTTACCACCACTAAAGTGCTGATGAGCCCCACTTTCATTCCTATGACACCTGCTCAGACATTCTCACCCACCCATCCCCTATTCTTTGTTGATAGACAGTTATGGTTTTGGTGGATACTTGTTGCATTAAATAATTAACAATGGGGCTGGATGGCGATGGATGGAGGCCTTTGTGCTTAGGCCCCAGCCACGTGGCTTCATCCCCCATGCAGCCGGCGGGTTCCAGGCCCAGGTGATCGGCGTAATCAAGACTCACTCACAGGCAGGCATCAGGAACCATCAGCTTTATTCATGCCCTATCCACCACATGTGTGTGGCCTACTCATAACCTTTTAAGCACAGCAATACTTTGCTAGCCCTGCGTCTTATCTCCTGTTAGCCATTTTCCCTTTGGGCTCCATGCTGGTTAAGAACCAGAACACAGAGGCCCAAAAGCCAGCGAGCTCAGCAGGGCCGAAAGGGCAAAAAGCCAAAAGGGCCCGAATTCCCTCGGTCCAAGCCTTATCTAACTTTTCCAAGACCCCTCCCAGGAATGGGAGGGTCTTGCAGGTAAGGTTACACCTACTATCTGGTTTCCAAGACCCCTCCCAGAAATGGCTGGGTCTTAGGTATCTACACCAACAGATACTGTTACCTCCCTCATCCCCACAAGTGTGTGTTCCAGACCCACCACACATGTTCCTGTATTACTTCTTGTAAACATAGTCATGTCCCTCAGTCCCTCCCAACAACCTTGGATCTCTTAGATATTCTTGTATTCTAGTACAGAATTTCTTCTTTGATCTTAATTTAATAAAAAATAATCTTATCTCTTAGCTATTCTAGTTTTTTAGTATAGGATTTCTTCTTTGATCTCAGTTTAATTAAAGTTATATATTATACTTTTTCTTATATATACTTTTCAGGTATGCATCATGATAAAAGATCATGTATGTATACTATATGAAGATCACCACTAAAACTCTAATTTCTTCCTTCATCTTACAATTTTTTATCTAATTTATTTACGTCCTTCACCCTTTTTTTCTGGACTTTTATTTAAAAGTCTGTTTTTAATTTAGTTCAGCCTTTGTTTTATCTATACATTATATGTGAGGGATGTTCAACCAATGCTAGTCTTCTCCACCTGACTTATTTCATAAGCATAATATAGAATTTGGGTGTGGGAATGTAGCAGAATACATGCCTCAAGTGCATCAAGTCCTGGATTTCATTCTCTGTTTCCTTCTTGGCCCTCAAACAAAAACAAAAACAAAAACGTATAGAGTTTACTTTTCAAACAACAATGGCTTAGACAAGACAGACGAGGAAATTGTGGTTAGACATATGTGATATGGATTCATGAATTACATGGTGGGGAAGAGAAAAAGTAAGGAGAAGAGAAAACAATAGACAGTGGTGGTGTGATTAAACTCATCAAACTTGGCATGCCAGAATTTCTGGGTGTCTTTGACTGGTATGTTGGGGGCTCTGGGCAGGACAGCTAGCCACAGGCCCCCTGGGCTGACCACTTAGTCCAGGGGACTGAGATCCCCCCACGCCAGGCGGGTCTTCAGGGCCACGCCTGGTTAATGAGGCCCTGGGGGGAGGGAGGTGAGAAATTCCTCCCTATGCATCCAAAAACTACAGAGGCAGGGCTGGGCTCAGAACACTCCTCATGCCAGGATTTCTGGGTGTCTTTGACTGGTATGTTGGGGGCTCTGGGCAGGACAGCTAGCCACAGCCCCCCTGGGCTGACCACTTATTCCAGGGGACTGAGATCCCCCCACACCAGGCGGGTCTTCAGGGCCACGCCTGGTTAATGGGGCCCTGGGGGAAAGGGGGTGAGAAATGCCTCCCTATGCATCCAAAAACTACACTTTAAGCATTAAGAGTATTCCTTATCCTTTTGTTATGTTTTGCGTATCCAGAATGTTCATTTTGTATTCTGCCTTTTCCCACAACCCTACAAAGCTCTTTTTTACTCCTTAACTTTCTAACCCCCCCCAAACGTCACTAACCTACATTACTCTTTTTAACTTCAGTACTGTACAATCGTAATCACAGACCAAAGTCGTGCATTTCGTGCAACAACCCCAAACTTTTTCAAGATACATAAAATGGACACGTATTTCTTTAGAATATTTTGTGTTTTTTCTCTGACAGTTATAATTCTTACTAAATGTTGTCTTATACAGTGACAATTCTAACCACTTTTTATCTTTTCTTTATGAGCTGTTTAACAAGGAATTTTGGTGAAAGAGTCCCCCAGTTTAATGCTTATGATTGAACCATATCATGGGAATCAGTTGGACTTGTTCTTATGGCCCCCATATGTGCCAATAACACCACGTGGCATTGCTCCTTTTTTGCATAGGCACATTAAAATGGGAAAATACTATACATACAAATAAGATCCTATCTAATAGAGATTGGAACACACAAATCTTGTAGTGCAAAGGGACCTTACACCCTGAACATTGACATAACGACCTGGCACAGACTTCAGAAGAAAGGGCATTTTCCATTCACCCCTGAACCATGGAAGCCGTCCACGAAACATCCAGGCTTGTCTATAACATCACCTGGAAGTAATCCTCTACCACGGAAGACCCTACACTGCTCAGACATTGACCTGCTCAAAAGAGACTTCCCTTAACACTGAGAAGACTTAACAACAACAACAACAACCTGCTTACAGGACAGGGCTCCCTGCATTGCCCTTTGATTGTGAGGTGAAAGGAGAGGATGCTCCACATCCTGACTTCAATGTAGGATATGCAGATTCCAGGATCTTTAATACAGAAACATGATACCAACAACAGAGACTGTGTGAAAAATAAAAGTGGGTTGGCACTACAGACAATGTCTTGGATTGGACGATCTAGCTTGCCTGGAGCCTAGAGTTGGTCTTGTGCTAGGAAACTTCAGGAGTTGGTTCTCTTTGTATTTAGGCTAAGGTTATTCCTTTCCTGTCCCTCATATTTTGGTGGGCCTATGCAAACAACAATTGCCACTCTAACACCATTTTTACTGTGCTCCTTTAACTCTAATCTTTAAAAAGAACCCACTTAAAATTTGAGGTTAACTTAAGCTAATATGCATGTACATGGAAATGTAGAAAAATACTATGCCTGTAATGTTTAAGGAGTTACGTAAGTTTTATGGCTTTAGATTGCCTTGTGTGCTGTTAAGAAATATAATGTGTTACAATCTGGGGACTTGAGGGACAAAGTAATTGTACATGGATTCTGTCTTATTTATCTTAATGTTCTTTGGCTGAAATCTCAAAGTTAAGATATCAGCAAGGGGACTTCTGAGAATTATGTTATGGGTGATTGTCCTTCCACTGTAACTTTACCTTGTCCTCTTTCTTTGCATCTTTGTTCTCATAATTAAAAAAAAAAAAGGGTCTGTGGAAGGCGAGGGTTGGTTGGCTGGAACTGAGGCTAAGACCTTGGACTTCAGTCTTGTCCACCGAATAAAGCTAATATTTACACACACACACACACACACACACACACACACACACACACACACACTCATCAAACTTGGAGCCAGAGAGCGAACTCTGGCCTGGGAGTTTCCTGAGTACTGTAAGGTGTAATTCTTGAGCACAGAATCAGGAGTAACCCTGAGCTTCTCCAACTATGGTCCAAAACCTAAAAAATTAAAACAAAACAACCCCCCCCAACAAACAAACACCCATCAAACTCAGGATCACCATGTTCTCTGGTCCCTAATTAGAATCTTGCCCACACGGTGTGATAATGTCTGCCTGGGCAGTGCTTCTGACTATCCATGCCTGACCATCTTTCTTTCCTATGCTCAAAACTGCATAGTTGATTCCATTTTCTTGTTCCTGTTTCCCAAGAATGTTGCTGACCAAGTTGTGCTGATAAATTCTATTGGATTTGTGCATTCTATCTCTTAGCAACAAAGCATAGCATTCAAAATATTTGCAAATGCCTCTGCCTCAGAGCAAAAGAAGGGATCTAGAAGGCAGTAGCAATATAAATGAATAACTTTGCTGTGAGCTGATCATCACTGAAGCAGAATATGAGCTGGAGGTTTATTACTACTAGCTGTTCTACTTTTGCATATGATTAGATTTTTTTCTTACTAAAAAAGTTAAAGCACCAATTCCCTACATAAACCCATAATGAAGATAGAAATGTTTTTATGGTTGAACTCTACACATGTAATTTATGTAATTTGTCCATTTTTAAATACAATGAATTTCTTCTTAGTAAGCAGGCTAGACAGTACAATGAAGAAAACAATGCAGTTGGGCTGGAGAGATAGCATGGAGGTAGGGTGTTTGCCTTGCATTCAGAAGAATGGTGGTTTGAATCCTGGCATCCCATATGGTCCCCCGAACCTGCCAGGAGTGATTTCTGAACACAGAGCAAGGAGTAACCCCTGAGCACTGCCGGGTGTGACCCAAAACCCCCCAAAAAATAAAATAAAAGAAAACAATGCAGTTTTCCATTTGGCTGATTAGATCAGTTTAAAAGAAACTGTCAGTCTCTTCAATAAATGGTGTTGGAATAACTGGATAACCTGTTATACTAATTGTTATAATAGTTATAATATATTACAATATATTATATACATAAAATAATATATTCTAACAGTTATAATAACCTGTAAGAAACTAAAGATTGATCCATACATCACAGCCTACACAAAAATCAACTCAAAATGGATTAAAGACCTGGAAATCAAGACAAAAATGGAGGTGTAGGGAGGACAATTTGGTGATGGGAATCCCCCCTGATTTTATGTAAATATGTACCTAAAATATTATTGTCAACAATATGTAAGCCACTATGATCAAAATAAAAATTATAAAAAAAAAGACCTGGAAATCAGACCTGAATCTATAAAGTTCATTGAGGGAAAAATAGGCAGAACACTACAAGACTTATACCTCATAAAAGTCTTTGATGATGTAATGCCAATGGCAAGAGTAATAGCATCAGACTTAAATAAATGGGGCTACATGAAACTAAAGAGTTTCTGTATGGCTAAAGAAACACTGGCCAAAACTAAAAGACAGTTAATAGAATGCCTAAAAATGTTCACACTCGACACATCAGATAAAGAATTGATATCTTATATATACAAAGCACTCAGAAAATTGAACCCCACAAACCAAATAAAGCCATAGAAAAATGGGGAGAAGAAATGAATAGACATTTTCCAAGGAAGACCGACAGATGGCCAAGAGACATATGAAAACATGTTCACCATCACTCATCATTAGGGAATCCTAATCAAGACAACAATGAGGTACCACCTCACACCACTGAGGATGGCACACATCAAAAATAATGGGGCCAATCTCTGTTGGCGGGGATGTGGTAAGAAAGGAACTCTCATCCACTGCTGGAGGGAATGCTGCCTGGTCCAACCCCTATGAAAACCAGTATGTAGGGTTCTCATTATACTCAGTATTGAGCTTCTATATGACCCAGCAATTGCACTCCTGGGTATCTACCCCCAAGATGGAAGAATATTTATTCCAAAGTATGTATGTACTCTACTATTTATTGCAGCACTCAGCACAATAGTCAAAAATTGGAACCAACCTCGATGTCCAACAATAGATGAATGGATCATGAAGATGTGGTATTTGTACACAATGGAATACTACATAGCAGTTAGAAATGATACAATCAAGGACTCTGCAGCAAATGGATGGATCTTGAAAATATTATGTTAAATGAAGTAAGCCAGAAGAAGGAGGATAAATACAGAATGATAGCACTTCTTTGAGGTATTTAGAATAGATACCACAGCTACATATAGTAATCCATGAACAAATATACAGGTCGAAAGAGTAAAAACTCCAAACACCATAGGTGCCAGTATTTAATGAGGAGAATGTTCAAATGAAGTGGAAGAAGGACAACACAAAGACACGATTACTCATTATAACCTAAAGAAACCAGCAACGATGGAAACAGCAGTTTTGACTGAACAGGACCCAAAGCATATGATCATAGAGACCACTGGAACAGTCAATGGCGCACCATCAACTTACATTACAGGTCCCACTCATCAAACACGTTGTGGCAAATATCTACTTTTTTTTTCTAATTTTTCTATCTCTCTTCTTCCCACAACTTCTTTTCTCCCTCTCTTCTTTATTCCTCTTCATCAACTCAATCTATGTTTAAAAAAAAAAAGGCTCTTGCTGTCAGTTGCTCCCTAGGAAAGGTCCCTTTATACTTAAGATGCAGCACAAGAGAGTACATAGGGTAACCACATCCACTAGTCCTCACTGCCAAATTGCTTAGTACTCTAGATGTGAAATACGTTCTTAGCCTAAAAAGCTCCAGCCACTATAATTCTGAAACCTTCATTTAGCAAAGATCACACCTGTAGTGAAGAAGAGCCTTGAAAGGGGAAAACCCTCCAATAGCAATGCACTGATCAAATCCTCTTTAACTTACATTTACCTTTTTTACTTATTCTTCTTTTCTCTTCTCTCTTATCTACTGTCCCACCCTCTTTTCTCTCCTTAGCCATACCACAACCAATTATTTATCTTTTCTTTACTCAATCATACCTTAAAAGCTCAGAACCAGCCTATGAGTGAGGGTCAGGCCTCCAACAACAAACTAATAATAGAACACTAATATCTGTCTTTAAGTTGGCATGAGTTTGTAGACAGTGGACTTCTCACTTATTGCCAAACCCAAAATGCAAACAAGCCATGCTTAAGATATATATAGCCCCTCTTATATATTATTCTTCCTCCCCACTTCAGAAATTCTTCTAACCTCTCATCCCCCAATCCTGATCCATTATCCTTCCCTGTCTAACCCTCCTTACCCTCAGTTATTAACCCATTAGGTACCTAGACCACCTCCTGCTCCAATAAACCACCATCAAGATCCCAAACCAAAAGGGTACCTTCCCAGCCCCACATCACATGCCTTGGCAAGAAATTACAACTGACAGACCTGTTGGTTCATGCTTTACGGCCCCTCTTCTTACCCTCCTAATCGTGGACTGTTGCATGCTCTGATTCAGCTCCAGAAAAATACCCAGCCCAAGGACACTTCCCTCATGGCTACAAATAATACTCAACAAGACATAATGTGTGATGAAAAAAATGCCCTGGACTCCACCCCCCAGAAGAATATCTCAAAAGACTCACTGGGGAAGCCTATATTTCTCTTATGTGTTTAATACATCTATAACAATACCTCCTAGTCTGTTTATCCCCAAAAGTAAGTTAGCCTCATGAACAGCATTTTTCTTTAATGCCTCTTTTAAATGTATTTTTTCATTTCTTTCTTCTATTATATATATAAAACTAGGGCACAGAGATAGTGCAGACTATCATTCTTGCCTCCAAATCCACCAGCAATATAATATGTCATCATATCCTTTTGCATTGACACTCTAAATAAAGGGAAATATTATGCATAGAATCAAGCTCTTATCTATTAGGGATAAGAACAAATACTTTTTATAATGCAGTTGCCTCCCACCTTGAGCTTGCATCATGTGGACCCAACTTAGACACCAGGCGTTTGGACAGCGACCATCGATTCCAGAACCCCAGATTCCAGAAGTGGAACACAGGTTCCAGCAAAAGCACGAGGAACCAAACTCCTCCCGGGGAAACTCCTAATACCGGCCCTGCACCAACTTGTACCCGTTTTTTTATGCTGAATTTTCAATTTCATTTTTTTAATTAATACCTTTAAACACCTTGATTGCAAAAATGATTGTACTTAAGTTTCAGTCATATAAAGAACAACCCCCCACTTCACCGGTGCAACAGTTTTAACATGATATCCTGACATGAGGAAACGGCAACAACTTGAGCTAAGAGAGGGCTGCCCTATCTCACCACCTAACGGTATGATAAAATTGAGAGACATGTCATCCTTTGCCCATAAGCAAAAACCAAAATTACTATTCAAAGAAGACTGAATTCAACAAACATGGTCTGGACAGAATCTGTCGAGGGACCTAGCCTAGGCCTCGGCCTAGAATTTGTACAAAAACCAAGATCCCTAATTCCAGAGATCTGACTTTAACAACTGTGACCGAGCAGAAATTCTGGAATCATGCTGAAAGACTATACCCTAGGCTCTTTCCTAGATCTGAACAAAAACCAAGACCACTAATTACAGAAGACTGATCACAACAACAGTGATGGGACAGAACTACTAGAACCATAAAGAAAAAAACCTCCCCTAGCCTTCACCCTATGTCCTATGCAAATAACAAGAGCTCTAGCTACAAAGGCTGGATGGCATCACTCACATCTGAGTGGAAAGTTTCCAGGCAGGATAAAAAGACGCTGGAGTGTTGTAAATGAGTAAATACGGAGCCTGTAGGTGCTCCCATGGCAGTATGCTTCAAGGGTGGAGAAACCCTGTATCTCTTAGGGAATTCCCGTTTTAATTTCCCCAATAGTTACTGTGCCTATGCAAAAAAAAAAAAAAAAAAAAAAAAAAAAAAAAGGAAGAAACACAACCCTTTTCTAAGAAGTTGCTGGTCTGTTTTATTTATTTTTGTTATTTATTTTTTTTTAGTTGTTAGCTTTTTGTTGTTGTTGTTGTTGTTGCTGTTGCTGTTTTTTGTTTTTGTTTTTTTTGCTGTAGCTGTTGTTTTTAGTTTTATTCTTTTTGTACTTTTGTTGTTATTCCCTTATTGTTTTTGTGTTGTTTGTTACCTTTTTCTTCTTTTTTCCCTTCCTTCTTCTAAACAGATATTTATAACATCTAGACAGGCACTTCCTATTTTTTCTCTTTTTTGTTTGCCTCCCCCCTCCCCATGGTACCAGGACCAGACAGTCATATGCTCATTAAATTAGACTTGAATACCAAATCCAAAGTCAATGACAACAGGATTAATACCCAATCTACAACAAGCTGTACAAGTGGGAAACAGTTCCTATAGCATTAAGGGGAGTAAAAGAGGGAGATGTGGGATGCATGCTGGGAACAGGACGGAGGGAGGACAACACTGGTGGTGGGAATGCCCCTCATTTATTGTCACTATTGCCTTAAGTATTACTGTGAAAGATTTGTAATTCAC
>NC_064853.1:58627372-58727372 GCF_024139225.1 Suncus etruscus
AGAAGTTCCTCTTGAAAGGTTTGAAAGAATTCATTAGTAAATCCATCTGGGCCTGGACTTTTGTTTTTGGGCAGACATTTGATTACTGTCTTATTTTCCTCAATAGTGATGGTGTGTTTAGATATGCTACATCTCTTCATTCAACTGTGGAAGATTATAAGAGTCCAAAAATTTATCCATTTCTTCCAGGTGTTCATAGAGTTTCTCAAAGTAGTTTCTGATTACCCTTTGAATCTCTACCATATCAGTAGTGATCTCTCCTTTTTCATTCCTAATATGAGTTATCAAGTCTCTCTCTCTCTCTTTCTTTGTTAATTTTGCCAGTGGTCTATCAATCTTGTTGATTTTTTCAAAGAACCAACTTTTGCTTTCGTTGATCTTTTGGATTGTTTTTTGGGTTTCCACTTCATTGATTTCTGCTCTCAGCTTTGTTATTTCCTTCTGTCTCCCTATTTTTGGGTCCTTTTGTTTAGTACTTTCTAATTCTATGAGCTGCGTCATTAAGCTATTCAGGTATGCCCCTTCCTCTTTCCTGATGTGTGCTTGCAAAGCTATAAATTTTCCTCTCAGTACCACTTTTGCTGTATCCCATAGGTTCTGATAGTTTGTGTCTCCATTGTCATTTGTTTCTAGGAAAGTTTTGATTTCCTCTTGATTTTATTTCGGACCCACTGGTTATTCAGTATTAGGCTGTTTAACTTCCAGGTATTAAAGTTTTTTTCTGTGTCCCTTTGTGATTCACATATAATTTCAGGGCCTTGTGTTCAGCAAAGGTAGCCTGCAAAAATTTTATCCTCTTGATGTTATGGAGGTATGTTTTATGTGCTAGCATGTAGTCTATCCTGGAGAATGTCCTATGTACATTAGAGAAGAATGTGTATCCAGGCTTCTGGGGGTGGAATGTCCTGTATATATCTACTAGGCCTCTTTCTTCCATTTCTCTTTTCAGGTCTAGTATATTCTTGTTGGTTTTCAGTCTGGTTGACCTGTCAAGTGTTGACAATGCCGTGTTGAGGTGTCCCACAATTATTGTGTTGTTATTGATATTATTTTTTAGATTTGTCAACAATTATAGTAATTGTTTTGCTGGCCCCTCATTCGGTGCATATATGTTTAGGAGAGTGATTTCTTCCTGCTGTACATATCCCTTGATTAATACAAAATATCCGTCTTTGTCCCTTACAACTTTCCTAAGTATGAAGTTTGCATCATCTGATATTAGTATGGCCACTCCAGCTTTTTTATGGGTGTTGTTTGCTTGGATGATTTTCCTTCAGCCTTTTCTTTTGAGTCTATGTTTGTTCTGACTATTCAGGTGCGTTTCTTGTAGGCAGCAGAAGGTTGGATTGAGTTTTTTGATCCATTTAGCCACTCTGTGTCTCTTAACAAGTGCATTTAGTCCATTGACATTGAGAGAAAGAATTTTCCTGGGTGTTAGTGCCATCTTTATATCGAAGTTTGGTGTGTCTGTTGATCAGTCTTGTCTTAAAGTAGGCCATTCAGTTTTTCTTTTAAGAATGGTTTTGAGTCTGTAAAGTTTCTGAGCTGTTGTTTGTCTGTGAAACCATGTATTGTTCCTTCAAACCTGAAAGTGAGTTTTGCTGGGTGCAGTATTCTAGGCGAAGCATTTATTTCATTGAGTTTTGTCACTATGTCCCACCACTGCCTTCTGGCCTTGAGTGTTTTCTGTGACAGGTCTGCAGTAAATCTCAAGGATATTCCCTTGAATGTAATTTCTCTTTTCGATCTTGCTGCTTTCAGAATTCTGTCTCTATCTGTGGGATTCGTCATTGTGACTAGGATGTGTCTTGGGGTGTTTTTTCTGGGGTCTCTTTTAATTGGTACTCTTTGGGCATGCAGGATTTGTTCGCATGTATTCATTAGCTCTGGTAATTTCTCTTTAATGATGTTCTTGACCGTTGATTTTTCCTGGAGATTTTCTTCCTCAGTCTCTGGGACTCCAATGATTCTTAAGTTGTTTCTCTTGAGCTTATCATAGACTTCTATTTTCATCTGTTCCCATTCTTTGAGTAATTTTTCCATTGTTTGATCATTTGCTTTAAGGTTTTTTTCCAATTTCTTCTGCTGTATGGAATTGTTATTCATCTCATCTTCCAGTGTACTAATTCTATCCTCAGCTGCTGTTAAACCGTGGGAAAGCTCAAACATGTTTTTCTTCAATTCATCTACTGAGTTTTTCAGACCTGTTATTTGACCTGAAGTTTCAGTTTGGAGTTTTCTGATTTCTATATTGATATTCTCTTGATTCTTATTAGTGTTCTCTTCTATACTTTCTTTGAGTTCTTTGAACATCTTCCATATTGCAACTCTAAACTCCTTATCTGAGAGACTGTCTAGTTGGTTAGTCATGTTCAAGTCATCAGAGTTGCCATCTGTCTGACACTGGCCTGCATTGTTTCCCCATTGTCACACTTGTATTGTGGGTTTTTCTATGTGTTGTGGTTGTTTTCATTGGCTAAATGATGTGCACGGCCGAGAAGTAGAGTGGCTGTGCTCCTCTGGCTCCACCCTTTCTGGGCATGTAAACTCACCTCCAGGGAAGGCTCCAGGGAAGGCGAGTCGTCCGCAGATGAGCCACACACAGAATGAAATCAGGCCGAAAATGGAGCACAGCACAGAATACAGGCAGATGGGGGTGCTGGCATCTGAGTTCCAGCAGAGTTCAGTGGCTTCCCCTTTTTGGGCGTGTAAGCTCACCTCCAGGGAAGGCGAGCCATCCTCAGATGTGCCACACACAGAATGAAATCAGGCTGAAAATGGAGCACAGCACAGAAGACAGGCAGATAGGGGTGCTGGCATCTGAGTTCCAGCAGAGTTCCAAGGGTTATTTCTTAAGAGATGGCACAGCGGTATTTGCCTTGCAAGTAGCCTATCCAGGACCTAAGGTGGTTGGTTCGCATCCCAGCGTTCCATATGGTTCCCCGTACCTGCCAGGAGTGATTTCTTTTTTTTTTTTGGTTTTTGGGCCACACCCAGCGGTGCTCAGGGGTTACTCCTGGCTGTCTGCTCAGAAATAGCTCCTGGCAGGCACGGGGGACCATATGGGACACCGGGATTCAAACCAACCACCTTTGGTCCTGGATCGGCTACTTGCAAGGCAAACGCCGCTGTGCTATCTCTCTGGGCCCCCAGGAGTGATTTCTGAGCAGATAGCCAGGAGTAACCCCTGAGCACTGCGGTGTGCCCCCTCCCCCCCAAAAAAAAGAATCAAGGGATATTTACATTACGAAGAACTCACACTTAAACATACATGCATTTAATGGAGGGGACTAGAAAAATATTTAAAACAACTCCTAGTAGACTTGAAGGAAGGTATGGATAGCAACACAGTAGTTGGAAACTTCAACAATGCTCTGTTATTGCTCAATAAGTGACAATAGTTATTGGTTAGACTAAAAGCTCAGTATGGAAATATTGGCTTTGAAAGAAGAAGTAAAATAATTCACTGATATCTCCATGGGAGGACTGGAGAGTATTATGCTTAATGAAGTTAGTCAGAGGGAGAGAGACCAACACAAAATGATCTCTCGTTTGTGGGATATAAATAACAGTGTGCATTAATGAATGCGCAAATACAAAGGAAACAAAGAGCATGAGAACTGTTAATTTAGTAGGAAAAATAGCACTTTAAGGGAAGGTTGGAGGGAAAAGACTGGAAGGAGTCTCAGCTACAGTGGGGGAAAGCAATTAACCTGGAAGAGAATGGAGTGCTGAAAAGTGGTAAAGTGTTGTGTATAAAATTCTACCAGGAACAGCACTATAAATTACAATACAAAAGCTTAAAAAAGGGGGAGGGCACTGCTTGTAGAAGCAGACTGGTGGGTTAGAGGCAAACAAGTGGGGTATGGAGTATTTCATTGGTGGAGCGAAGTAGACATCAGTGAAGGGATTAGTGTTGAAACATTGTAAACCTGACACAGTCATAAATAAGTTTGTATTTTCAGGACATTAAAATTTTTTAAATGTGGGCCCTGAGAGATAGCACAGTGGCGTTTGCCTTGCAAGCAGCCGATCCAGGACCTAAGGTGATTGGTTCGAATCCCGGTGTCCCATATGGTCCCTCATGCCTGCCAGGAGCTATTTCTGAGCAGACAGCCACGAGTCACCCCTGAGCACCGCCGGTGTGGCCCAAAAAAAAATTTTTTTTTTAAATGTTTAAAGAGAAACTGAAAAAGAGTATATACAAATGTTAACTAGTTAAAAGGCACATTTTTAATTTAATATTTTTAGTAGTATATCGAACGAGTATTTATAAAAATAAAAAACTGGCTTCACACCTATGGCATCTAGCCATAGATTTAAGTATTTAAAACTGGATTTTCAGAATTTCTAATTTATAATGATTTTCTTTAATGGTGAGTACCTGAAGTAGCTTAAATATATAAACATGTATAATTAACTTTTGAATATCATATATAATAACTTCTTTTCTCTCCTTATAGAAAGACCTTAATCTCAGATATGTAAACCTTATGTTTAATGATATTGGACCTGAAGGTGGAGAATTTATTGCTAAAGCACTAAATGTAAGCACTTACATATTTCTGTGACATTTTATTTGGGAATTATTGTTTCTAACAGGTTGGACCCCACAGAATCAAACATTAACTTGTATTATTTTAATGTAATGGGAATATCTAAGAAATTACTTAATTAAAATGTGAATATTTCACAAGTACTTTTGAACTCACTTAAATATATATATACATATATATATGTATATATATATATTTAAAGCTGGAGAGATATTACAGGATATAAGACACTAGCCTTGCACCACATAAAGTCCCTGACAGGAGTCATCCCTGTGCTCCACCATGTGTGGGCCCCCAAACAAAATCATAACAACACATTTGTTCTTATTATTTTGGGCCTTGAGGGGCAGACAGGACCTCATACATGCAAATCATATGTTCTCCCACCAAACTATTTTCCTGGCCCCCTTTTATTAAAACATAATTCACATACATAAAAATTAGCTTTTGTTGCTGGAGTGCCTGCCTTGCACACTGCTAACATGGATTTGATCCCAAGCACCCCAGATATGGTTTCCCAAGCACCACCAGGAGTGATCCCTGAGCATAGTCAGGAGTAAGCCCTGTTCACCACCTGGTGTGACCCCAAACAAACAAAAATTAACTCTTTTAAGACTGCAGAGACAGTGCAGGTGGTGAGGCATTTGCTGTACATTTAGCTGCAGTGGTGGCACAAGGGGTAAGGTGTCTGCCTTGCCTGCGCTAGCCTAGGATGAACCGTGGTTCAATCCCCAGTGTCCCATATGGTCCCACAAGCCAGGAACGATTTCTGAGCGCATAGCCAAGAGTAACCCCTGAGCATCACCTGGTGTGATCCAAAAAAAGCAAACAAAAACAAAAACAAAACATCTAGCTGCAGTAATTGTTCAAATTCTCAGTAATTGGCTCAAATTCTCATCACCACATAGGATCCTCTCAGCATTACCAGGGGATCACTAATGAGCACAGAGCCAGAAATAGGCCCTGAACACTGCCAGAGTGGCCCAAAAAGAACATTTGAAATGTTCAGTTTAGCAGTTTTTAAAAGGTTAGTCAAAATTGTGCAACGATCACTGTTACTATTCTTAGAACATTTTCACTTCAAAAAGGCCTTTTTGGAGGCAGAACAATAGTATAGCACGAAGGATGTTTGTCAACCCCCTACATCTTTTGTGGCCCCCTGAACCTGCCAGGAGTAAGTTATGAAAAAAGAGCCAAGAGTAACTTCTAAGTGCCTCCAGGTGTGCCCCTCTAAAAAATAAGAAAAGAAAAAGGCCTCTTTACCCAATAGAATTCCCTTTCCATTCTTCTCTCAGCTTCTGATAGTCACTAATCTACTTTGACTACCTAACACTGAACTTCATATACTTGTAATATTGCAGTATGTGCCCTTTGTGACTGGCTAAATATTTTTAAAATTCATCCATGCTGTGACAGATTTCATTCCGTTTATTGCTAAATGGTATTCTATTACAATGATATATCACATTTTGTCCATTTTTGGCTTTTAATTTTGTTTCCGTTATGGGGCCACCACAACTGTGTTCAGGATTACTCCTGGATCTGTACTTAGAGATCCCTTTGCCTGGCTTGGAGGGGATCCTCTGGTGTTCCAGGGATCAAATCCAGACTTTATAACTCTAGCACCTTCCACCTTTTTTATGTAGCCCACAGCCAGTTGTGCTGGTGGTTGAAGGGGACCAGAGTAACACTGGAGAAACTTTTCCTGGTTTTCCTGGTAGTGTGTACCTAATAGTTTGGTGTTCAGTCATTTGATGGTAGGGATCAAACTCAGGTTCTTGCATGTGCTAGACATACTTTCCCATGTGAGTCATATCCTGTTTCCCTCTTTGTGGTTATTCTGGGTGGGGGAGACAACTTTGTTAAGAATCAGACTTTCAGGCCCAGAGAGATAGCAAGCAGCCGATCCAGGACCAAAGGTGGTTGGTTCGAATCCTGGTGTCCCATATGGTCCCCTGTGCCTGCCAGGAGCTATTTCTGAGCAGACAGCCAGGAGTAACCCCTGAGCACCGCCGGGTGTGACCCAAAAACCCAAAATCCCCCCCCCCAAAAAAAAGAATCAGTCTTCTAACCGCAACTGAACAGAACTCCTAGGACCATAAAGACCTTGGGGTAGGACAACCAAAATGCTCAGAGCTTGTAGTCGGTTTTATAACAGTATGCTTCATGGGTGGAGACACCCTGTATCTCTTAGGCCAAGGAAATGTCCTTCCTAATTTCCCCAATGTTTACTGCGCCTGTGTGGAAAAAGAAAATCTTGCTATACCTGCCCCCCTTTTTTGTTTTGTTTCTTTAGTTTTATTTTAGAGTTCCAGCCTTTTACATAGAATCTTTGAACTTGAATCATTTCGCTCTGCCTCATATTTTTATATCTTCCTACAAATAGAGAAAACAAAGAAAAAGAAAGTAGATGGGAACCAGGGGAAAAGTGGTCTCAGGGGCATTGAGTAAAAAAAAAGTCAGATCTAAATACCCAAGCCATCAATGAAAATCAAGAGACCCAAACTATAACAAGCTAAACACAAAATGGACCTGTTAAACTAGTAGTTCAGAGGGCTAAGAATAGAGGTAGGGGATGCATGCTGGGAACTCAGGTGGAGGGAGATCAACATTGGTAGTGGGAATGGCCCTAATTCACTGTCACTCTATGCCTGAAATACAACTGAGAAAGACTTGTAATTCATTATGGTCCCAATAAAATTTAAAAAAGAATAAGTCTTTCACGTATTTAGATTGTATGGGTTTATTTTTGTATTCAATCGCCTATTCTAGTCATCTTTGAATATCCCTTTGCCAGTCCCAGATCCATTTCTGTAGCTTTTTTGTAAGTTTAAAGGTAAATAGTTTCATTTTTACTTTTATTGTTGTGTTGGGTATTCTGGGATTAGTTTAGCAATTTCTACAAAAGGAGGTGCTGGGAATTTTAGAGGAATTACTTTAAATCTGTAGTTTAATTTTGAGAGTACTGTCACCTTAACAAATTTTCTTGAACTTGGAAAGTCTTTGTATTTATTTCTGTCTTCTTTTTTTCCTTTCAAAGCTGCATTGTTATTTTCTGTGTAAAACCTGCCCCTTTAGTTTATTTTTTTCCCCTCTTATTTTGGGGAGGGGACACCCACTGGTACTCAGGGGTTACTCCTGTCTCTGCACTCAGGATTTATTCCTAATGGTTTTTGAGGATGCTAAGGATCAAATCTGGGTCAACCTCATGCAAGGTAAATGCCCTACTCACTGAATGGTTATGAGAAATTGATGTTACTTAAAAAGAAAGTATTTGAGTCTGTGTTAATGAAAACGTATCAATCTCCTAATTTAAATAATCTAAATAAAATTGAGATTCCAATTTTAACCAAGTTTTTGTATTTTCCTTTTCAGAGCAATGTAACTCTCAAATACCTAAGAATGACTGGAAACAAGATTGAAAATAAAGGGGGAATGTTATTTGCTTCAATGCTACAAAAGAATTCATCCTTAGAAAAACTAGATTTAGGTGACTGTAATCTGGTAAGTTAATAATGAGAAAATCACCTGGATATTGGAAATCAGTATAAAGGATATGTATGAAACTGGCAAATAACAATTTTATGAATGGATAAGTTTACCTCTAATGTAATATCAGATAAAAAGGTTTTCCCTCCACATAATAGTGTTATGAGTAATATCTGATCTTAGTAAATAATACATCAGAATACCCAACAATAGAAAAATATTCCCAACCTTCCATTATAACCCTTAAACTGGGTGAGATTATTTCTTTAGGGTTGAAAATCAAAACGAGCTCTCAACAAATAGAAAGCAGGACTGTACTACTGAGCCACATCCCTATGGAATATTTTGTGTGAAGGTAGATGGTAGAATCTTCCAGAAATATCTGTCCAACAATGCAGTGCTTGGGCTTTAACATGCTGTTCTCAGGCCATGCTGTGGTGAAGCCCACCTGAGCCACCCCATAGTTCTTGGAGGCCAGGGCCATATTTACCTATCTGAATAGGCCATGTTGTGCTAGGGATCACACTGGATGGGTACTTATCTTCTGAGTCACCTGGATGGAATTTTATTTGAAGGCTTCCTGAATTTGCGTGTCATACTTGCACAGGGCCATGCTAATATTCTCTGTATTGTTCCAATTTTAGTATATGTGCTGCTGAAGTGAGCACCTGGATGGAATTTTTAAAGAAAAAAGATCGTTTTCATTAGCACTTCAGTAGTATAATATAATTTTTTCTTGAAAATATTTCATGTTATTTCAATAGTAGTAGCAGGAAACCCTAAAAGTGGACACTTATGATATTATAAAAGGTATGGCCTTGAATGTGGTTGCATTGGCCACAATCCTGACTCTAATTGCCAGCACCACATTTAATTCCCTAAGCACTGCCCAGCACAGCCTCAAATAATCAAGTTCCTAAAAAAAAAAAAAAAAAAAAAAAAAAAAACCACATAAAGTACCTTAAATGAGTGAAAAAAGAGAAAGGAGAAAAGAAGGAGAAAAAGAAGGAGAAAGAAAGGGAGAGAAAAAGGGATAAAGGAAGAGAAAAGAAGTAAAGACAGACCTACAATTATGCTAAAAGCTGGTATGAGACTTCAGCTGGTCTGATAACTAGGAGCTGATTTTGCATATCTTCAAATTTTAAACTGATTATTTTTTCTTAAAGGTGTTCAGAACTTGAGGCCTACTGTAAGGAAACTGTTACATGGCTTCAGTGACATAAGATGCCTGAACATGCAAACAATTATAAATGGGTTAAGTGATTTTTTTGAGCTAATGATTTGTGAATCTTAAAAAGACATCATGACCTCAAATATTACCCTTTTGGTTCCAGCCTTGGGACAGCCTCTAAACTTTGGGCATCTACCCTTGTGCTGCCCTTCACCCTCCAGTTGACCCTAGGAACCTATGCCAGCTAACATCATCTCTAAATCTGATCAGGCATCCTGAGTGGTCCACTTTGACCATGCTGATACCTTGAATCATGCAGACATACCCACTCCTCACTTTTAAAGAGCTGATAGGAAACTACATTGTCTTAATTATGTCCCTGATTACTTCCACAAAAGTTTTGGTAACTAAACAAGAACTAGACCACAACTGACTATCCCACTGAAATACCAATAAAGGGTTTTGAAATATAATAATTAATCCTAAGAATGATCCCTTAATGCCCTTCAACAGATGAATGGCTAAAGAAACTGTGGTACATATACACAATGGAATATTATGCAGCCATTAGGAGAGATGAAGTCATGAAATGTTCCTGTACATGGATGGACATAGAATCTATTATGCTGAGTGAAATAAGTTGAAGAGCAATAGAAACAGCATAGTCTCATCTATGGGTTTTAAGAAAAATAAAAGATGTTATTGTAATAATGCCCAGAGACAATAGAGATGAGGGCTGGAAGGACCAGCTCACAACAGAGTGTGAGCTCACCACAGACCACAGAGTGGTGAGTGAGTTAAAGAAATAACTACACTAGAAGGGCGCAGAAGCCACCTTGGGTCATGCTGTTTTCAACTGCCTGAGACTGGATTTCATCTGTGTTCCTGCCGGTGATCCTGCCTGCTTCAGAGGTGGTTACGGGAGGTACACACACTGATTCCTGCTAGTTTCTGCTGGGAGTCAGAAGGGCGCAGAAGCCATCTTGGGCCATGGTGCTTCCAGCCGCCAGAGATTAGATTTCATCAGTGGTCCTGCCTGCGATACTGCCTACTACAGAGAGTTCTTAGCTGGCTCTGACCTCCTGATGTGCCTTGGAAGACACCGAGGACTTGAAGGGAACTCTTTGCTTTGCTTGTCTGTCTTCCCTGAATACTTGAAGCTCTACTCAGAGGGCTAGGAAGTATAACCCCCTATGGCTCCGCTTCATAGCCACACACTATTTCTAACCAATAAATCCCACCACAACACGCAGAAAAAATCACACTACAAGTGTGACAATGGGGAAACCTTGCAGGCAAACACCATGCACAGAGAATGAAGACGATAGCTCAGATGACTTAAAAAATTCCGGGCCTGAACCAGGGAAGCCATCCACGAAACATCCAGGCTGGTCTATAACATCACCTGGAAGCAATCCTCTACCACAGAAGACCTACACTGCTCAGACTTCGACCTGCTCAAAAGAGACTTCCCTTAACACTGAGAAGACTTAACAACAACAACAACGACCTGCTTACAGGACAGGGCTCCCTGCGTTGCCCTTTGATTGTGAGGTGAAAGGAGAGGATGCTCCACATCCTGACTTCAATGTAAGATATGCAGATTCCAGGATCTTTACTACAGAAACATGATACCAACAACAGAGACTGTGTGAAAATAAAAGTCTGTTGGCACTACAGACAATGTATTGGATTGGACGATCTAACTTGCCTGGAGCCTAGACTTGGTCTTGTGCCAGGAAACTTCAGGGGTCTGGTCTCTTTGTACTTAGGCCAAGGTTATTTCTTTCCATGTCCCTCATATTTTGGTGGGCCTATGCAAACAACAATTGCCACTCTAACATCACTTTTACTGTGCTCCTTTGACTCTAATCCTTAAAAAGAACTCACTTAAAATTTGAGGTTAACTTAAGCTAATATGCATGTATATGGAAATGTAAGAAAATACTATGCCTGTAATGTTTAAGGAGTTACATAAGTTTTATGGCTTTAGATTGCCTTGTGTACTGTTAAGAAATATTATAATGTGTTACAATCTGGGTACTTGAGGGACAAAGTAATTGTACATGGATTCTGTCTTATTTATCTTAATGTTCTTTGTCTGAAATTTCAAAGTTAAGATATCAGCAAGGGGACTTCTGAGAATTATGTTATGGGTGATTGTCCTTCCACTGTAACTTTACCTTGTCCTCTTTCTTTGCACCCTTGTTCTCATAATAAATAAATTTAAAAAAAAATTCCGGGCCTGGAGAGATAGCACAGTGGTGTTTGCCTTGCAAGCAGCCGATCCAAAACCAAAGGTGGTTGGTACGAATCCCAGTGTCCCATATGGTCCCCATGCCTGGCAGGAGCTATTTCTGAGCAGACAGCCAGGAGTAACCCCTGAGCACCACCAGGTGTGGCCCAAAAACAAAAACAAACAAAAAAAAAATTTCAACCATCTGATTAACCTCTCGGATAAGGTTCTTAAAATAGCAATATGGAAGATGTTTGTAGAACTCAAAGAAAGCATAAATCGATCTGAACAGAACACAAAGACCGAAATCAGAAAACTCCAAACTGAAATAGCAGATTTGAAAAACACAGTAGCTCAACTGAAAAACTCAATGGATGGGGGGGCGGGCGGTGGCGCTAAAGGTAAGGTGCCTGCCTTGCCTGCGCTAGCCTTGGACGGACCGCGGTTCTATCCCCCGGTGTCCCATATGGTCCCCCAAGCCAGGAGCAACTTCTTTTTTTTTTTTTTTTTTTTTTTTTTTTTGGTTTTTGGGCCACACCCGGTAACGCTCAGGGGTTACTCCTGGCTATGCGCTCAGAAGTCGCTCCTGGCTTGGGGGACCATATGGGACGCCGGGGGATGGAACCGCGGTCCGTCTCCTAGGCTAGCGCAGGTAAGGCAGGCACCTTACCTCCAGCGCCACCGCCCGGCCCCAAGGAGCAACTTCTGAGCACATAGCCAGGAGTAACCCCTGAGCATTACCGGGTGTGGCCCAAAAAAAAAAAAAAAAAAAAAAAAAACCTCAATGGATGGCCTCGCCAGCAGGGTAACAGCAGCTGCGGAGAGAATCGGACTACTGGAAAATAAGATGCAGAAAAACTCAACACAGCAGAAGAAATTGGAAAAGAACCTTAAGACAAACCATCAGGCAATGGAAAGAGTACTCAAGGAATGTGAACAGATGAAAATAGAAGTCTTTGATAAACTCAACAGAAATAACATAAGAATCATTGGAGTCCCAGAGACCCAGGTAGATCATCTCCAGGAAGAATCAACTGTCAAAGACATCATCAAAGAAATACTCCCAGAGGTAAAGACTACATGCAATCAAATCCTGCATGCCCGAAGAATACCAGCTAAAAGAGACCTGAAGAAAAACACCTCAAGACACATCCTCTTTACAATGACAAATCCCACAGATAAGAGATAGAATACTGAAAGCAGCAAGATCAAAAAGGGAAATTACATTCAAAGGAGCATCCCTAAGACTTACAGCAGACTTGTCACAAGAAACTCTCAAGGCCAGAAGACAGTGGTGGAATATTGTGACAAGACTGAATGAAATGAATGCCTCACCGAGAATACTGCACCCAGCCAGACTCACATTCATAGCTTCATGGATAAACAAAAGCTCAGAAACTTCACAGATGAAAAACCAGCCTTAAAGGAAAAACCGACAGGTCTACTTTAAGACAAGAGAGACCAACAAACACAGCAAACTTATCTACAAAGATGACATTAAATCCTATGACAATCATCTCCCTCAATGTCAATGGACTAAATTCACCAATTAAAAGACACAGAGTGGCAAAATGGGTTAAAAAGATGAATCCAACCTTCTGCTGCCTACAAGAAACACATCTGAATAGTCAGAACAAACATAGACTCAAAATCAAAGGCTGGAGGAAAATCATCCAAGCAAACAACATCCTTAAAAAGCTGAGGTGGCCATATTAATATCTGATGACACCAAATTTATACTCGGAAAAGTGGTAAGGGACAAAGATGGACACTATGTACTAATCAAGGGATATGTGCAACAGGAAGAAATCAGACTATTAAACATATATGCACCCAATGAGAGACCAGCAAATTATCTAATACACTTACTGACAAATCTGAAAGAAGACATCAAGAATAACACAATAATTGTGGGAGACCTCAACACGGCCCTATCAACACTTGATAGGTCAACCAGACTGAAACCCAACAAAAACATACTAGCCCTGAAAAGAGTAATGGAAGAAAGAGGACTAGTAGATATATATAGGACACTCTATCCCAAAAAACCTGGATACACATTCTTCTCCAATGTACATGGGTCATTCTCCAGGGTAGACTACATGCTGACACATAAAACATACCTCCATAAAATCAAGAGGATAGAAATCTTGCAGGATACCTTTGCTGACCACAAGGCTCTGAAATTAGATGTGAAATACAAAGACACACAAAAGAAAAACTGTAACAATAGGAAATTAAACACTCTGCTACTGAACAACCAGTGGGTCCAAGATGAAATAAAAAGGGAAATCAAAAATTTCCTGGAAACATATTGCAGAGATCCACAGGGTAATCAGAGACTATTTTGAGAAACTTTTTGCTACTAAACATGAGAACCTAGAAGAAATAGAAAAAAGTCTTGGACACTTAAAACCTTCCACAGTTAAGTAAGGAGGATGTAGCATATCTAAATACCCCCATCACTACTGAGAAAATTGAAACTGTAATCAAAGATCTGCCCAAAAAGAAAAGCCCAGGCCCAGATGGATTTCCTAATGAATTCTTTCAAATCTTTCAAGAGGAGGTACTACCAATCCTAGCCAAGCTCTTCCATGAAATTGAAAAAATGGGAACACTCCCAAACAGCTTTTATGAAGCCAACATCACCTTGATACCAAAACCAGACAGAGATGATTCCAAAAAAGAAAATTACAGACGAATATCCCTCATAAATGCAGATGCAAAGATCTTCAACAAAATCCTGCCAAATAGGATCTAATGCATCATCAAGAATATCATACATTACAACCAAGTAGGTTTCATCCCAGGAATGCAAGGATGGTTTAACATCCATAAATCTATCAACATAATACACAAAATCAACAAGAAAAATAAAAATCACAAGATCATATCAATAGACGCAGAGAAAGTATTTGATAAGGTCCAACACCCATTCTTGATCAAAACTCTCAGCAAGAAGAAAGGAACCTTTTTCAATCTAGTTGAAGCCATCTATCACAAGACAATGACAAATATTATACTCAATGGAGAAAAACTAAAAGCCTTCCTCTAAATTCTGGTACAAGAACACAAGGCTGTCCTCCCTCACCACTCCTCTTCAACATAGTACTGTAAGTGCTTGCTATAGCAATCAGGCAAGAAAAAGATATCAAGGGAATCCAGATAGGAAAGGAAGAAGTCAAGCTCTCATTGTTTGCAGACGACATATACTTTACTTAGAAAACCCTAAAGACTCTACCAAAAAGCTTCTAGAAACAATAGATTCATATAGCAAGGTGGCAGGCTACAAAACCAACCTACAGAAATCAATGGCCTTTTTATACACCAATAATGATAGGGAAGATATGGAAGTCAGGAAGGCAATCCCACTCACAATAGTGCCACACAAACTCAAATATCTTGGAGTCAACTTGAGCAAAGATGTGAAGGACCTATACAAAGAAAATTATAAAGCCCTGCTCCAAGAAATAAGAGAGGACACATGGAAATGGAAACACATACCCTGCTCATGGATTGGCAGGATTAACATCATTAAAATGGCAATACTCCTCAAAGCATTATACAGATTTAATGTGATTCCCTTAAAAATACCCATGACATTCTTCAAAGAAGTGGATCAAACACTTATGAAGTTCATCTGGAACAATAAACACCCTCGAATAGCTAAAGCACTCCTAGGGAAAAGGAAAATGGGTGGCATTACTTTCCTCAACTTTAAACTGTACTACAAAGCAATAGTTATCAAAACAGCATGGTATTGGAATAAAGACAGACACTCAGATCAGTGGAATAGGCTTGAGTTCTGAGACAATGTTCCCCTGACATACAATCACCTAATTTTTCACAAAGGACTAAGAAATCCTAAGTGGATCAGGGAAAACCTCTTCAACAAGTGGTGCTGGCAGAACTGGTTAGCCACTTGCAAAAAAGCAAACATAGACCCCCATTAACATCATGTATGAAGGTAAAATCTAAATGGATTAAAGACCTTGATAATAGACCTGATACCATAAGGTATATAGAACAACACATCGGTAAAACACTCCATGACATTGAGACTAAAGGCATCTTCAAGGAGGAAACTGCACTTTCAAGCAAGTGGAAGCAGAGGTCAACAGATTGAAATACATTAAGCTGAGAAGCACCTCAAAAGAAATAGTGCCCAGGATACAAGAGCCACCCACCGAGTGGGAGAACTATTCACCCAACACCCATCAGATAAGGGGCTAATATCTAAAATATACAGGGCACTGACAGAACTTTATAAGAAAAAAAAATCTAATCCCATCAAAAAATGGGGAGAAGAAATGAACAGACACTTTGATAAAAAAGAAATACAAATGGCCAAAAGGCACATGAAAAAATGCTCCTTGTCACTAATCATCAGGGAGATGCAAATCAAAACAAGATGAGATACCATCTCACACCACAGAGATTGGCATACATCACAAAGAATGAGAACAATCAGTGCTGGTGGGGATGTGGAGAGAAAGGAACTCTTACCCACTGCTGGTGGGAATGTCGTCTAGTCCAATCTCTATGGAAAGTGATATGGAGATTCCTCCAAAGTCTGGAAATTGAGCTCCCATTTGACCCAGCTATTCCATTCCTAGGGATACCCTAAGAACACAGAATACAATACAAAAACCCCTTCCTCACACCTATATTTATTGCAGCACTAGTCACAATAGCCAGGTTCTGGAAGCAAGATGCCCTTCAACAGACGAATGGCTAAAGAAACTGGTACATATACATAATGGAATATTATGCAGCCATCAGGAGAGATGAAGTCATGAAATTTTCCTATATGTGGATCAACATAGAATCTATCATGCTGAGTGAAATAAATCAGAGGGGGAGAGAGAGAGAGAGAGAGAGAGAGAGAGAGAGAGAGAGAGAGAGAGAGAGAGAGAGAGAGAGAGACGCAGAATAGTCTCACTCATCTATGGGTTTTAAGAAAAATAAAAGTCATTTTTGCAACAATCCTCAGAGACAATGAGAGGAGGGCTGGAACTTCCAGCTCACTTCATGAAGCTCACCACAAAGAGTGGTGAGTGCAGTTATAGAAATAACTACACAAAGAACTACCATAATCATGTGAATGAATGAGGGAACTGGAAAGCCTGCCTGGAGTACATGTGGGGGTCGCGTGGGATGGAGGGAGATTTGGGACATTGGTGGTGGGAATGTTGCACTGGTGAAGGGAGTGTTCTTTATAACTGAAACCTAATCACAATCATATTTGTAATCAAGATGTTTAAATAAAGAAAATAATTAAAAAAAGAAATAACTACACTGTCAACTATTGTGACAATGTCAATGAGTGAAAAAAGTTGAATGCCTATCTTAAATACAGGTGGGGGAGGATGGAGGTTGGAGACATTGGTGATGGGAATGTTCCACTGGTGAGGGGGGGTGTTCTTTTTATGACTGAAACCCAACTTCAATCATGTTTGTAATCAAGGTGCTTAAATTAACATAATATTTAAAAATGTACATGGGAGAAAGGGTTAAAAACATTCTTGGACGAAAAAGAACTCATAGTAGTCACACAAACCATACCAACCCTAAACGATCTACTCAAAGATCAGTTTACAAACCAAATTCCCAATTGTAACAACAACAATCCCACACAATATAATGGCACAACAGCCCTTTCAATAGTTTTCTTTAATGTAAGTGAACCCCCCCCCCCAAAAATGTAAGTGAACTAAACTCTCCTATCAAAAGGCACAGAGTAGAGGATTGGATCAGGGAACAAAACCCAGACATCTACTGCCTGCAGGAAATACATTTAAAAACTCAGGATAGACACAGGCTCAGAGTAAAAGGATGGAAAACAATTATACAAACCACTGAAAAACAAAACAAAGAAAAAGCTAGGACAGTCATATCAGACCAAATTGCATTTAACCTCAAGAAAATACTTAGAGGGCCCGGAGAGATAGCACAGCGGCGTTTGCCTTGCAAGCAGCTGACCCAGGACCAAAAGTTGGTTGGTTCGAATCCCGGTGTCCCATATGGTCCCCTGTGCCTGCCAGGAGCTATTTCTGAGCAGACAGCCAGGAGTAACCCCTGAACAATGCCGGGTGTGGCCCCCCCCCAAAAAAAAGAAAATACTTAGAGATAAAAATGGATGCTACTAATTGATCATAGGAACAATAGACCAAGAAGTACTAACTCTGATCAACATTTGTGCACCAAATGCAGAGTCAGCAAAATAATTAAGGCTTTTGGTAGCAAACATATGCATAGAAACATGATAGTAGATGGAGATGTCAACAGCCATTATTGCTACTAGAGCAGTGGTCCTCAAACTATGGCCCATGTGCCACATATTGTATTTGTATCTGTTTTGTTTCTTCATTGCAAAATAAGATATATGCAGTGTGCATAAGAATTCGTTCATAAGTTTTGTTTTTACTATAGTCAGACCCTCCAGTGGTCTGAGGGACAGTGAACTGGCCTCCTGTTTAAAAAGTTTGAGGACCCCTGTTAGACAAATCCACCAAGCGGAACACTAGCAAAGACATAGAGCCCTAAATGAGAAACTAGAAGAACTAAGACTGACTAATCTATACGGAGCCTTTCATAACCTCAAAACACTGAATAAACTTTCTTTTCAAGTGCACGTGGAAACTGTGGGATAGACCATATTTTAGGACGCAAGTCTAATTTACATAAAGTCACAATATTAGAAACAAGAACCCTATCAGACCACAAAGCCATAGAGATCAAGATTAACTATAAAAAGATTTGGATAAAATCTAACACTGGAGACTAAACAACATGCTGCTCAACAACACTTGAATCAAAGAGGAAATAAAGGAATAAAGAGATTACTTGAGACTAATGATAATGAAAAAACAAATTGCCAAAATCTATGGGACACAGCAAAAGCATTAATTAGAGGAAAACTCCTAACAATACAGGCCTACATTAAGAAAGAATAAAAAAAGGGGGCCGGGCGGTGGCGCTGGAGGTAAGGTGCCTGCCTTGCCTGTGCTAGCCTAGGACGGACCGCGGTTCGATCCCCCGGCGTCCCATATGGTCCCCCAAGCCAGGAGCGACTTCTGAGCCAATAGCCAGGAGTAACCCCTGAGTGTCACCAGGTATGGCCCAAAAAAAAAAAAAAAAAAAAAAAAAAGAAAGAATAAAAAGACAAAATCAACAAACTAAAGGGACACCTTAAATATCTGGAAAACCAATAGCAAAGGAACCCAAATACAAACAGAAGAAAAAAATAACAGCAGAAATCAACAATATAAAAACAAAGAAAACAATACAAAGAATTAATGAGACTAGGAGCTGATGTTTTGAAAAGAGTAAACAAGATAGACATGCTGCTGGCAAGATTCACAAAGAAAATAAGGAAAAATACTCAAATAAATTGGATCATAAATGAAAAGGGAGAGATTACAACAGAACACAAAGAAATCCAAGACATCATGAGAGTTTAATATGAACAACTGTATTCAGTTAAACTAGAGAATCTAGAAGAAATGGACATATTTCTGGAAAAATATACTCTCCTGATACTTAATGTGGAGGAAGTAGAAAACCTTAAAGAGACTAATAACAAGTTAGGAAATTGAAGCCATAACTAAGAAACTACCCAAGAATAGGTCCAGGACCAGACGAGTTTACAGGTGAATTTTATCAAGCATTCAAAGAAGAGTTACTACCATTAATCCTTAAACTCTTCCAAAACATCTGAAGGACGGGAATCCTCTTTAATACATTCTATTCTTTCCACCCCACCCCCCGACTATTTCAAAAGACTTAAAAGGGATATGTATATTTCCTTCATATATTTCTTTAGATGTATTTCCTTAACAGGTATAATTCTTTTGGGAGGCCACACACGGTAACGCTCAGGGGTTACTCCTGGCTATGCGCTCAAAAATTGCTCCTGGCTTGGGGGACCATATGGGACACTGGAGGATCAAACCATGGTTTATCCAAGGCTAGTGTGGGCAAAGCAGACAACTTACCACTTGTGCCACCATTCCAGCCCTAATAGATATAATTCTTATCTTGTATTTCCTTATGTAGATGTAATTTTGTTTAGTAGGAAATTCTGGTAGATAAATTTCTCTTGAGTTCTGAGTTTATGTTAGAACTAAGTTATATAGGGATTGTTTAGCTTGTTATTTTTTATCCTCATATGCAATAGTAGTAACATGTCCCTAGTTTCGATCTTGCTGACCCTCTGACCTCCCCTGTTTGCCTCTATGACAAACATTTTTCTTCTCTTTCTTTCTCTCCATTTTCCCTTTTAGACACTATAGTTTGCAATATTTTTACTGAAGGGGTATCATTCATATGACTTACCTACCTCCTTTTAGCACCAGTTCTCAGAAATTCTCTAAGGTCATAGAACTGTCAAGAATGAAGTTTGTATGGAATCATAATATACCCCCAAATAGCAAAACCTATACTGAAAATAAAAAATTGGGAAGCATCCCATTAGATAACTTGAGACTATACTATATACTATGAAGTTAGAGTGATAAATACACCATGACACTGTAATAAGAATACTCTTCAACTAATTTATGGGTTAGAATTGAGCATCCAAAGACAAATCTCAGAACTGTGGTCAACTAATTTTCAAAAAAGCAGATGAGGGGGCCGGCGAGGTGGCGCTATAGGTAAGGTGTCTGCCTTGCAAGCGCTAGCCAAGGAAAGGACCGTGGTTCGATCCCCCGGTGTCCCATATGGTTCCCCCCAAGCCAGGGGCAATTTCTGAGCGCGTAGCCAGGAGTAACCCCTGAGCATCTAACGGGTGTGGCCCGAAAAACCAAAGGAAAAAAAAAAAAAAAAAAAGCAGATGAGTATAACAATGGAGTAAAGATATCCTCATCAACAAATGGTGCTGGGCAAACTGGATAACCACATGCATTAAAATAAAGAATATTTCACACTTAAACAAGTCAATTCAGAGTGGGGGAAATGTTGAGATCAGATTGGAATCCACAAAATACATTGAGGAAAATATAAGCAGAATGCTCCATTATTTGAACCTCAAAGATGTTTTCAATGATCTGATTCTAATTGGAAAATAAAAAGCAATTAAAACATTTTTTTGAACTATAAATTTCAGATTTCTTTAAATTTGGTAAAAGAAATAAGTTAAAATGAAAAGGCACTCTGATGAGTAGAAGAAAATATTTGTACTCAATATATCAGAAAAGGGTTTCTGTGCATAATGTATAAAGATCAGCAACAACATACATTCAAAAACCCTATCAGAAAATGGAAGAGGAAATGAACACTTTTCTGCAGAAGACAGACCTTGACCTTCTCAATAGGCACATGAAAAAGTGTTTATTATCACTTATTATTAGGAAAATCTAGATCAAAATGACAATGAGATATCATAAGTACCAGTGAGATGTACATATTAAAAAACTAGGAATATTCGGTGTTGGCAGTGATGTGGTAAAAAAGGAATAGTCATTCATTGGTAGTAGAAATGTGTGGTTCATGGAAAACTGCATGTTTCTCAGAATTTGGTAATTGAGCTGCCATATATATGATCCAGCAATTTCTATTTTTGAGTGCATTTTCAATTTCTGAGTGCATGTCTTACATATACATGATTCTGGTTCGATTTCTGTCTACATGGTTCCGAAGTATTGCTGGATGTACTCCTGAAAGTCCTGAGCATTGTTGGGTGGCCAGATTTTCCTGGCACCGCAGCAACAAATATACCACTTTCTGGAACCCTGGCATTGAACATTTTGCACATTTGGCTAAGAATCACTAGAAGGGACTACCAGTCTTCTAAAGTGCCATTTGGAAGACAACATCCCACACACAAAATTAAGAGATCATCCCTGTTCTAGAGATATCACACAATAGGCTGACCACTTGTATTGTGTGCAGTAGACTAGGTTAAATCCCCAGTACTTCTTGATCCTCTGAGTACTGTAAGGAAAAAAAATGTGGAGCAGTGACCCAGAAATATCCCCCAGCACTGCCATTTGTGGCCCTAAAACCCAAAACAATTTTTTATATTAAAAATAATAATAGAAGCTGGAGAGATAGTACAGCAAGTAAGGCATTTGCCTCACACATGGCTCATCAGATTTTGCTCTCTGGCATACTAGTTGGTTCCCCAAGCACCTCCAAGAGTAATTCCTGAGTGCAGAGCCAGGAGTTACCCCTGAGTACCAGGTGTGGCCCAAAACCAAAATATGATGATGATAAGATGATGATGATGATGATGATGATGATGATAAAGATCATGTTTCTCTGTGGGGAAATTGACAACATGGCAAGAGAAAGCTTACTAAGTAGTTCACAAGTTACTGGGGTGTGATGGTGGCCATAGAAAAGGACTAAATTTGAGATGTAACTTTTGGAGGCAGATTCTTTAAGACTGACTGATAAGAAGGTAAGAAAATGAGGCGCAGGACTGGAGAGATAGCACAGCAGTAGGGTATTTGCCTTGTGTGCAGCCAACCCAGGACGGACCCGACTTGAATTCCTGGCATCCCATATAGTCCCCTGAGCCTTCTAGGGGTGATTTCTGAGTGCAGAGGCAGGAGTGACCCCTGAGCAACGCTAAGTGTGGCCTAAAAGCAAAAACAACAAGAAAGATGAGGTGCAGATTTTCTGACAGAACATTATTTATCTTAATGAATCTGCCTGTTTCCAGGAAATGCAAAGTTTGATAGCATTTGCTACAGTCCTGACTCAAAACCAAACACTTATGGGCATCAACTTAAACCGACCTATACTATATGGAGAACAGGTATGTATTCAGAATTATGGCAGCTAACATTACATGTAAAAAAATTAAGCAAAATTTAGGATTATGTCTAGGATCATGAATGCATTTAAATTTTAGAATTGTATTTAAATCTTATAGACTTCTTCCACATAAAATCTTTAAGGGAAGGGAGGACTGGGGATATACCAGGGGTACTCAGGGGCTACAACTGGAAAAATATAATTATTGATAGTATATTTATAACTAATTGTGATTTTAATATTTTATATATTATTAATATTATTTACATACTATTGATGTGATTTTACTATATGTATTATTTGATTTTACTTGTAATTTATTTTATTTTATTTTATTTATTATTATTTCATTTGAGTGTTCCATACCTGGCTGCACTCAGAGCTTGTTCCTGGCTCAGTGCTCTGGAACACTCAATCCTACTGGTGCAAGCACTCCATCATGTGTTCTGTTGAATCAAACCTGGTTCAGTAGCATGCAAACTAAGTGCTTCACCCCATGTACTACTATATCTCAAGTCCTAAATGTGATTTTAGATGTTGCATTTTTTTTTCTTTTTGGTTTTTGGGTCACCCCCTGGCAGCGCTCAGGGGTTACTCCTGGCTCTATGATCAGAAATTGCTCCTAGCAGGCTCGGGGGACCATATGAGATGCTAGGATTTGAACCACTGTCCTTCTGCTTACAAGGCAAACGCTCTACCTCCACACTATCTTTCCGGCCCCAGATGTTGCATATTTTTATATAAACACCATGGTTACAAGATTGTCCAAAGTAGTTATTTTTCACAGATAAAGTTGTTCATGATTGAGTTACAGTACACAATGTATAATAACATTCATTAGTGCACATTTCCCACCACCAATGTCAACAGTGTCCCTCTCTAGATGTTGCATATTTAAGCAGTAAATGTTACTTTTTTCTCAATAAAACTCAATGTTGCAACAAGTAATTGTGAGAAGCAAGGTAGTTAAGATGAGAACATAAAGGATTTAAATTTTAAAAATATTATAAGATCCTAAAGAAAAATTTTAAAGAATTATGGGATCCCAGACATTTTCTTTTTTATACTGATGTGAGTAAATCATTTTATCTTTGTAATTATGGGTTAAAATGGCAAATATGAATGAACAACACTCTAAACTTGGATTTGGCCCTATTGGTTGACTGCAAGCTGGAGACAGTAGTATAGCTCCTTATATACTATAAGGCTTCTCCTTGCTCCTTAACATTAAAGGATAATTTTTCATGAGTTGGTCGGCTAGAGAATAATAACTCATTATTACTGATCTAAGCAGAAATAACTACATATAGGGGCCATAGCAATAGCACAGGTAGGGTGTTTGCCTTGCACTTGGCCAAAACAGGACAAACCCCGGTTCGATTCCCAGCATCCCATATGGTCCCCCATGCCTGCCAGGAGTGATTTCTGAGCACAGAGCCAGAAGTAACGCCTGAGCTCTGCCAGGTGTGACCCAAAAACCAAAGAAACCAAACCAAACAAAAAAGAACTATATCTGTCTATCTACATGCATATATATATTTCTTTATAATATATAATATAGATTAAATACATCTATGAAAAGTATAGTCTATAAGATACTTATTTCACTGTTCCATATTTGTAATTATTTTAAACTATCACTTCACATTAGTGAAAGTAACATATTAAAATTAGAAACAAGTGTTTGCAAGGGAGTGGAAGGAAAAGAACTCTCATATATTGTTGGTAGGAATGTAGTAAATTGATATAACCTTCAGCAAACTGAAGATTTCTTTAAAAACTGCAGTTCTTAGAGGGCCATAGGAATGCCCTACCTACTCTAGTATTTTTCTTTCACCCCTCACCATATTTTAGAATACGGAAGTAACTAATTTTAATTATCTATTTTAAATACTAATAAATACTAATATAATACTAACAGATTATTAGTATTAATTTAGTGCTAATAGCTTATTATTTTAAATATTATGCAAGTAATCTAAAATATGTTGTAATTTAAAATAAGTTGTAGGGGCCAGAGAGAGCACAATAGTAGGGCATTTGCCTTGCATTCAGCCCACCCAGGAGGGACCCAGTTTGATTCCCGGCATCCCATATGATTCCCCCAGCCTGCCAGGTGGATTTCTGAATGCAAAGCTAGAATTAACCCAGAGCACCACTGGGTGAGGCCCCAACACAACCAATCAATAAATCAAGAGTTTAAAAAAATTTGTTGGGGCCAGAGATTTAGCACAGTGGTAGGGCATTTGCCTTGCATGCAGCCGACCAGGGAGGGACCCAGATTGATTCCTGGCATTCCATATGGTCCCCTAGCCTGCCAGGGGCAATTTCTGAGTGCAGATCCCTGAGCTCCACTGGGTGTGGCCCAAAAATCTATCAATGAATCAATCAAGTTTAAAAAAAATAAGTTGCAATCTGAAATTACACTGTAATTATTTCCCCTTTTATTGCTGATCTATTTCAACATTTTTTTCTTGTGAGTCTAGATAAAGGTTTATTTTTTTTGTTTATTCTTTCATAAAGCCAACTCCTGTTTTCATTGATTCTTTGAATTACTTGGTTTCTATGCTGTTGATTTTTGCTCAAACTATTTCCCTCCTACATTTTGGGTCCATTTTTGAAATGGTTAGGTCGTTGATTTGGGCTTTTAAAAAATTTAATGTAGGCATGCAAAGCTATGATTTTTCCTCATATTACAGCTTTTGCTGTATCCCATAGATTCTGATAGTTTGTATCTTTTTTTACATTATTTTCAAGAAATCTTTTTATTTCATCATTGATTTTCTCTGTAATCCAGTTCTTATTTTGCAGTGTTTCTTTCAGCTCTCATGAGTTAGAAGTTTTCTCTATCATATTATTGTGGTTAATTTCTACTTTCACGGAATTATGGTGTGAGAAAGTACTTTGTACAATTTTTATATTTGTAAATTTATATGTTTCGGTTATTCTCTATCCTGAATACTCTCAGGAATGTTTTTTCTTGTTTGGAGGGATGAAGAATCTGTATATGTCTAACAATACCAGTCCATTTAGTTTCTCTTTTAGGGTTCTTACAAAGATTTATTTGGAAAAGTATATATACTTGCCCTTGGATGAATCAATGGTATGGTATACCACTGGAACTATGGTGGTGAGAGCAATGGTTTCTATATCAAATTGTAAAGCTTTACTCCCTGAAATTCTTTAGAAACCAGTGATATATTGTTTTTTTTTTTAAGGAAAAAATGGACTCATAAATAGTACAGTAAGTAAGGCACTTGTCAGCTGACTCAGGTTTAATATGCCACACCATATAAAGTCCCCTGTGCATTTCCAGAGCCAAGAGTAAAACCAGGTATAACTGAAAACAAGAAAGTGAAGAGGGAGTTGAGATTAAAAAAAAATGAGAGTACAGAGTAATAGCACAGCAGGAGGGCCGTTTGCTTTGCACATGGCTGACCCAGGATGGACCTCGGTTCAATCCTCACCATCCCATATGGTGCCCAAGTCAGGAGCAATTTCTGGGTGCATAGCCAGGAGTAATCTTGAGCATCACCAGGCATGGCTCAAAAAAAAAAAAAAAACAAATAAATAAAAAATGAATAGGATACAACATCGATGTAAATATATTAAGAAAACATAAATAAGAGCCTGGCGAGATAATAGCAGGTACTGCACTTGACTTGTACCTACTGAACTGGATTCAATTCCTGAAAGCCTATATGGTCTCTTGAAGACCACCAGAAATGATCTCTGAGAATAGAGCCACAAGTAAGCCCTGAGCACCACTGGTTGTGACCCAGAAACACACATACACACACACACACACACACACACACACACACACACACAGAGAAATGAAATAAACAGATATCTTTATATATTGTTTACAAACTAATGAGTGAAAAATCAAAAGCAAACAGTAGGAGGCTACAAGAAAATGTTCAAAACAGTGTTTTTCAACCAAAGGCCATGTGGCACTCAGGATTCCAGAATAATCAAAGGGCACTCAGGTGAACATTATGTAAATGGAAGGGGGGCAAAGCATAAGACTGTCACAGTCAGAAAAGTTTGAGGAGCCAATAATAGTAACTGATTGTTATACTCAGTACATGATGGGAACTACTGTTTTTATATTTTTCTTCTTGAATTACATATTTAAAACTATTAACCATTCCTCTTCATCATTTCAGTTTGAACATTTTACAGGTGTCTGCTGCCAGTGTTTTATTATTTTTTTTTCTTTTCTTTTCTTTTTTTTTTTTTTTGGATTTTGGGCCATACTTGGTGACACTCAGAGTTACTCCTGGCTGTGTGCTCAGAAATTGCTTCTGGCTTGGGAGACCATATGAGATGTCTCGGGTCAGCCACATGCAAGGCAAATGCCCTACCACTGCGTTATCACTCTGGACCCTCATATTCCTTTGAACATTTTGCAGGTGTCTCCTGCCAGTGTTTTTGTTTGTTTTTATGTTTTGTTTGTTTTTTTTGTTTTGGTTTTTGAGCCACACAGGGTGACACTCGGGAGTTACTCCTGGCTATGCACTCAGAAATCGCTCCTGGCTTGGGGGACTATATGGGACACTGGGGGGATCGAACCGTAGTCCGTCCCAGGCTAACGCACACAAGGCAGATGCCTTAAGGCTTGCACCATGGCTCCCTGCCATTGTTTTTAAATGCAGATATCATTATTATTATTATTTTGTTTTGGGGCCATACCAGACTGTAATCAGGGGCTATTCTTTACTGTGCTCAGGAATCATTCCTGGCAGACTTAGGGGACCATATGGAATTCCAGGGGTCAAAGCTGGGTCAGCTGCGTGCAAAGCAAATGCCCCTACCTGCTGTTATTGCTCCAGTCCCAAAGATGATATGATGGCAATGTTTTTTTTTAAGCCAGAACAAAAGTAGATTGTAGACTAATTATCTTAACTGATCATCTTTTAAAGTGAGCTAAATAATAGTATATTTAAAAGACAAGTACTGTTTCAAAATTGTATTTTAGAAAAAATTATTTGTTTTTAGGAAGAATCCACAGTTCACTTAAGCCACATGTTAAAAGAAAATCACAACCTTGTTGAATTACACATGTGCAAGCATAATATTAAAAACTGGGGAATGAAATATTTATGTGAGGCATTGTATATGAACAGAAGCCTACGCTACCTTGATGTCAGCTGGTAAGTGACAATTTAAACATTTAGTAACTCCAAAGTTAAGTCTTGGAAATAATTTATATAAATACTCAGAATACATAAAATATTTTATGACATTATATTTCACAGATTAGCATATAGCTATTGGTAACTTTTCATCTTACACCTTATTTTAGTCTTCTGAAAACTTGACTTAATTGTGTAAATCAAGTGGAATATTTTATGGCACATTTTTGTTAATTTTCTGGGATATTAAATGATAAAAATATTCACTAACAGTTATTTGACTAATGTAACAACTTCTAAGCATTTTTATAAATAATAAAAGAATACTGTGCATCTTAAAATATAATCTTCGTATTTTTTTCTTTCCCAGCAATAACATAACTCGTGATGGAATGATGTTTTTGGCTGATATGTTGAAAAAAAATACTGCCCTAGAAGTAATAGATATTTCTTTTAACAGAATAGAAAATGTAGGAGCAAAATATCTCAGTGAAACTCTTGCTTCACACAACAGAAGTCTTAAAGCGTTAGTATGGTTTTTATATTTCAAATAACATAAATTACATTGTTAAAATACTACCCCAAACCTCTCTTAATGTGCATGATGAAATACACATTTTAAATGGGCATACTAGTAAGTTACAATAAATATTTTGGTTTCTTGTTTTTTAAAAGTAGTGTCTTTTTTTTTTTTCTTCATTTTTTTGGATTTTTGGGCCACTCAGTGATGCTCAGGGGTTACTCCTGGCTATGCGTTCAGAAATCACACCTGGCTTGGGAGACCATATAGAACACCAGGGATCAAACTGTGGTTCGTTAGTCAGCCACATGCAAGGCAAATGCCCTCCCACTGTGCCATCGTTCCAGCCTCAAAAGTAACATCTTTTTAAAATTACACTGAATCTAGTATCTATCCTATGGTTGATGATAAGATAGCTCATTGTGTTAAAATGTATGCTTTACATGCAGGAGATTTGGGGTAATCCCTGGCCTAGAATCATCTCACAAACATTACCAGGACTGATCCCTGTGATCACCAAGCCATTTGTAGCTCTGGTGTACTACTAGGTGTGTTCTAAAAACAAATAAGATTTTGATAATAAAATTCCGATTGCCATTCCTATTTATAAGTCTAACCGAAAAATCATAATTAAATATTATATTTTCCATGGGTTTGTCATAAATGTGAGGGTCTTGTCAAATGCTTTCTCTGCATCTATTAATATGATCATATAGTTTTTTATTTTTCCTTTTGTTGATATGTATTACATTGATTGACTTGCATATGTTAAACCATCCTTGCATGTCTGGAGCAAACCCTACTCAATCATGGTGTATGAGCTTCTTGATGAGCTATCCTATTTGCAAGGATTTTGTTGAGGATCTTTGCATCTATGTTTATCAAAGATATTGGTCTGTAGTTATCTTATTTTGTGGCATCTCTGTCTGCTTTTGGTATCAGGTTGATGGTAGCCTCATAAAAACTATTTGGGAGTGTCTGTTTCTTCAATTTTCTGGAAGAACCTGAAAAAGATTCACAGTAGGTCCTCTTAAAGGGTATGAAAGACATGTTGTTCTATATACCTTATGGTATCAGGTCTGATATCAAGGTCTTTAATCCCTTTGGACTTTACCTATGTACATGATGTTAACTGGGGGTCTATGTTCGCTTTTTTGCAAGTGGCTAATCAGTTCTGCCAGCACCACTTGTTGAAGAGGTTTTCCTGGTCCACTTAGGATTTCTTGCTCCTTTGTCAAAAATTAGGTAATTGTATGTCTGGGGAACATTGTCTCAGAACTCAAGCCTATTCCACTGATCTGAGGGTCTGTCTTTATTCCAATACCATGCTGTTTTGATAACTATTGCTTCATAGTAAAGTTTAAAGTTGGGAAAAGTAATGCTTCCATTTTCCTTTTCCTTTTGTTTCTAGAAGCTTGTTGGTAGAGTCTTTAGGGTTTTCTAAGTAGAGTATCATGCATCTGCAAACAGTGAGAGCTTAACTTCTTCCTTTCCTATCTGGATTCCCTTGATATCTTTTTCTTGCCTGATCACTATAACAAGCACTTCCAGTACTATGTTGAAGAGGAGTGGTGAGAGTGGACAGCCTTGTCTTGTACCAGAATTTAGAGGAAAGGCTTTTAGTTTTTCTCCATTGAGGATATTTGCCATTGGCTTGTGGTAGATGGCTTCAACTAGATTGAGAAAGGTTTCTTTCATTCCCATCTTGCTGAGAGTTTTGATCAAGAATGGGTGTTGGAAAAACTCAATTTTATTGAGTTTTATCATATTTCACCACTGCCTTTTGGCATTGAGAGTTGTGATAAGTCTACTGTAATTCTTAAGGATGCCCTCTTTGTATATAATTCCCCTTTTTGATCATATTGCTTTCAGTATTCTATCCTGTCTCTGGCTTTCATCATTGTAACTATTATGTGCCTTGGGGTGCTTTTCTTTGGATCTCTTTTAGCTGATACTCTTCAGGCATCTAGAATTCAGTTGCATGCACTCTTTAGTTTTGAGAATTACTCAGTAATAATGTCCCTAACTGTTGATTCTTCATCAGGGTCTTTCTTCCTGGGTCTCTGGGCCCCAAATGATTCGTATGTTGTTTCTACTGAGTTTATCCCAGAGCTCTATTGTTATCTGTTCACTTTCTTTGAGGATTTTTCCCCCAGCCTCTTCTCTTGTATGGAGGAGTTGTGCAACTCATCTAGCTTGTCAATTCTGTCTTCAGTAGGTGCTATTCTGCTGGTGAGGCTTTCTAGTGAGGTTTTCATTTCACCTACCAAGTTTTTTAATTCTGATATTTTTTTGAAGTTCTCTCATTTATACACTCATATCCTCTTGAGTCTTTTGGGCTGTCTCTTCCATCATTTCTCTAAGCTTGTTGATTTGTAACATTTCCTCTCTAAAGTTCTAACCAGAAATGTTATGTAGGTGGCAGGTGTTGGTTGGCTCTCAAGAACTAGTTTCTTCAGTCACAAGGTGTGGTGGGGTTCTGTGTAGTTTCCCATTGTGAATTTTGATATACGGTGCTCTTATTAAGTTTTGTGGTAAAGCTACATGACTGAAAAAAATGCTCACCTATGGAGCAAAATGGAGTGGCTGCACTCTTGCTGGTCACACTCAGCTGACCTCAAGCTGGTTTTTTTTTTAATATAATAATTTTTATTTTGACCAAAGTGGATTACATATCTTTCACAGTAATATTTTAGGTACATACTGACATTGAATCATTCCCACCACCAAAGTTGTCCTCCCTCCACTCCCGTTCCCAGCTTGCATCCCATATCCACCTCCCTTTACCCCCTCTGGCTGCTAGTATAAATGGTCCCACCTGTGTCTAGCTTGTTGTAGATTGGGTATCAATTCTGTTGTCGCTGGCTTTGGATTTGGTATTTAAGTCTGATCATTTTTATTACTATTTAGTGATCCTACAACAGTTTGGTCTTGATACCCTCTATTATTTCCCCCTCAATTTGAGAGGCAAAACAAGATGGTTCAAGTTATGTGGTTCTGTTTGAAGAAAAGAAAAAAAATAAAATGGGGTAAAAATCAAACAAGCAAAAATGGGCGGAGTCCTTAGAGGCTATAAATATCAATTTGAGAGAAGAAAGGGAAAAGGGGAGAGAAACACAACAGCAATACAAAAAGAAAAATCCAAAAATCCAAAAAGCACTACAGCAATAAAGATAACCGCCACACAATAACCACAGTCCTGAAATAAAAACAAAACAAAGCACAAAATAAATGAAAACAACACCACCAATAACAAAACCAAAAACATTTTGTGCTGCCTTTTTTTTTTTTTTTCTGCATAGGCACAGTAAATATTGGGGAGATTAGAAAGGGAATTCCCTTGGCCAAAGAGATACAGGGTTTCTCCACCCCTTAAGTATACTGTCATGGGAATTTTTCCCCCCAAACTCTGCCCATAACCTACAGGTAGCTGGGGCTGGTTCACATAGTTCTTACCCAGAGATTAACCCAATCTCTGGCTATTGCTTGCAAAAGCTGATCTCTTGCTGGTCTCTTACTACTTTTTAAATTTCCTTTTCCCCCATAGGTTGTCAGTTGTAAGCAACAGCATAAGTGGAGAAGGACTTGTTGCACTTTCACAAGCAATGGAGAAAAACCCCATATTCTCTCATATTTACATTTGGGGAAACAAATTTGATGAGGCTACATATATAGTAAGTATGTTAATCTTCACTGAGTCTCTTTCTAGAATCTTCTCTATAATATCAGATATTATTTTATAGGTGTCATAGGAGTGAATATAAAATCATCAACACTGCAATCTCACTAATTTTCACAAATGTCTGAAACTTTAGTTACTGTGAAAGTGAATCTGATAAAGTCAGATCCCAAGGCAAGTAGGAAGTTTAGATTAAAAAATCATCCAAGAACCATGTCTGGATAATCACTCCAACAATCCTTTATTTTAGGTGCGGATGAGATGCATTTGCATACATATAATATTATTCATACATACATATATATATATGTTTACACATTACTAGCCAATTTGGTTAAGAGGAAAACAGGAAAAGTAGAAAAACAGGGCAAGTGCTCTGTTTAAAGGAAAGACAGGATGTGTGCTCTAGCTAGAGAGAACAGGATGTTTGTTGTTTAGGAAGAAAAACAAGATGTGTGATGTTAGGCTCTGTATGTTTAGCTACATTATTGGATAATTTTATGATTAAAATAGCAAAAGATACTTAAAGTATCGTGTATTCAAAGTCAGTGAAGGAACAGGGTAAATAAAGTATACCTTTGTATGCATAAACCTGGGTTTAATTTCTACACTGGTGTTTGTGTGTGTGTGTGTGTGTGTGTGTGTGTGTGTGTGTGTGTGTGTGTTAGTGAATTATAGTCCCAATTACTCAAAAATTAAAATTAAACTCAATTGTTGATTTATCCTAAACTTTACGTGGCATTACCTCCAATCCAGTCTACAGTAATTTAATCAACACAGAATGAGTAGTTAAAAAAAAAAAAAAGCTAAGTACTAGAGAAATAGTACAGCAGGGAAAGATGCTTGCCTTGCATGTACCTGACCTGGGTTTAATCCATGGCCTCCCATATGGCCTCCCAAGCTCAGGCAGGAATGATTTCTGAGTTCAGAGCCAGGAGTCACCCCTGAGGATTGCTGGCTATACCTGCCCCCCCCCCCAAAAAAAAAAAAGCCAAAACAAAACAAACAAGCTAGGAACATTTTGGGCAGAGTTGTGACTTGAGTTTTAGAGCACACGTCTCATGTAAGTTCCTATGAATCCTTGTTAACATGACCCAAAATGTAGTTTTGATGATCCAAGATGTCCTAGTTCTAGCAGAAATGAAGTCAGGTCAGGTACTCACTCCCTAAACATTGCTGCATTAGGTCAGAAAATAAATATAGGGACCAAAGTGATAGCATAGTGGGTAGGGAATTTGCATTGCATGTGACTGACCTGGGTTCGATTCCCAACATCCCATATGGTCCCATGAGCCTGCCAGGAGTAATTTCTGAGCACAGATCCTGGAGTAACCCCTGAGTGCTGCTGGGTGTGGCTCAAAACAAACACAACATTTGCACAGAAATAAAAATGTTTAAAATATAAAAATATTTAGAATGTATGTAGAGATCCTGAAACTACTTTTAGAACAAAAAATCATCGCAGTATAGTTTCTTTTTAGAAAGAATGAAGAAAATAAATTTTAGGTGTCAGAGAAGTAATACAGTGGGTAAAGTGCTTGACAGCTGATTCAAGTTCGATCCCCAGCACCACATAATGTCCCCAGAAAAGATCTGAGCAGAGCCAGAAGTAACCCTAACAGCTGGTGTGTATACCCTCAAAAAGGTGGAAAAATTAAAATTCTCGGATGAGGTAGTGGGATGGGATCATGATGACCAATTGAAGTATGTTAGGCATTAGCTGTATAAGGTCTTCACTTCAAATCTGGTTACAAGCACACAGACTATTTGCAAATTTCAGACTAAAAATGATTATTAAAACACACACAGCATTGTTTTGAAATGTTCTTTCAAGGCAGGAAGCTGCTGGCCTTTCAAATATTTGTCTAAATTCTTGCCCTTTCTCCATAATTGCAACTTTATTAACAAATTGTTTTACATTTTTATGACACCCATAGAGACACTAGTGATCCATAAGATACATACAGTAAGAAATTAGGCAGTCATCTAGGCCAACAACTAACATCCATGGGAATTGTCTTCTTAGCCTAGTTTTATTAGCTTCAGGGAAGTTCATGTACTCTATACAGCCATATAGCCAAATCCGATGCTGTTTATTTTCCTGAGGAATGAGTCTCTCCCTGTCATTAGATTTTTAAGAATATACAACCAGGAGCAGAAACAATAGCACAGCATGTAGGCCATTACTTGCTTGCAGCAAAGTTCAATACCAGGGTTCAATACCCAGCATCCCATATGGTCCCAGAGTAATTTTTGAGCTCAGAGCCAGGAGTAACTCCTGAGCACTGCTGGGTGTGACCCCAAAACAAACAAACAAAAAAAAAAACAAAAATACAATCACCCACACCTTTAACTAAAACCATTTTGGTCATGAGAAGTTGAGTTCAGAAATTGGTAATAGAGTGCTTGCTTTGGCAGCACACATACTAAAATTGGAAAGGCAGAGAAGAAATTGGTAATAAAATCATTGTCAAAATATGCTTACATATTAAAACTTAAAATTTTTACAAGTACATTTTTACAAGTACAAGTACATTGTACATAATTAAGTATAACATATAAAAACATAAAATTCAGTATTCAGGATTTTTGTTTTGGAGCCACACTCAGTGACACTCAGGCTGTGTGCTCAGAAATAACTCCTGGCTAGAGGGACTATATGGAATCCCAGGGATTGAACCAAGTCCGTCCTGGATCTGCTGCATCCAAGGCAAATCCCCCACTACTGTGCTATCGCACCGACCCTATTCAGGATATGGGTATATATGTTTATATATATACTGGTTTTTTGGGTCAGCACTCAGGGATTACTCCTGGCTCTATGCTCAGAAATCGCTCCTGGCAGGCTCGGGGACTATATGGGATTCAAACCACCGTCTTTCTGCATGCAAGGCAAATGCCTTACCTCCATGCTATCTCTCCGATCCCTGTTCAGGGTATTTTTAACTAAATTATCACAAATACTTTAATGTTTTAGTACTGTAAATACTGTTTTTTTTTCATAGTAGTTATTCTTTAAATAACCCCCCAGGCATATTCAGACTTAATTCAAACGAGACGACTAAAAGCAGACAATACAGATGTGGAGCCGTATATGGTGGATGGAAAGATGTACCTTGCAGAAGTGTCGAATGGCCTTAAAAAGCACTATTATTGGACACCAACTTACGAAGCTGTTAGTCACAACTCAGCAAATGCAGGTTTTAGTCTTGTACCAGTAGGCCAAGATCTATGAAAAACAAGCCTTAAGATAATTTTCACAAACTGTAGTATTGATTTCACAGATTAATACTTTAATGCCCTTTTCCATAAATTAGGATGTTATTTTATTAAGTGTATCAAAGAAATCACTATTAAAACTGTGTATAATTGTCCATTGAAGAAACCAAGTAGTGGAACTTTATAAAAGAAATTTAGCCCTAGAGAAAGAAATCGAGACACAGGAATAATTTCTTTATATAATGAATATATATAACTAAATAATAAAATAATAAATAATAAAATAGAACATAACAAAATCATTATGATACCTTAAAAGTTAGGATAACTAAGTGTATGTATATATACATACATACATACATATATAAACACAAACTTTCCAAACACATCAGTGCTCCACTGAACTTTATTACTATCTTAGGGGATGCCAGTAACCTCTTGTAATTTGTTTACAACCTTTTGTTGTAAACTACTCTTCCTAAATGAAGTCATGAAATTTGCTTATCCATGGATGGATATGGAGAGTATTATGTTGAGCAATTTGAGTCAGAGAGAATGAGATAGACTAGAATGATTGCACTCATTTGTGGGATGTAAAAATAAATAGCATGATAATAATACCTAAAGGCAATAGAGACAAGTACCAAGAGGACTGGTCCATGGTAGGAAGCTTGTTACAAAGAGCAGTTAGGATAGAAAAAGGACCACTATGATAATTATAGTTGGAAATGATCACTCTGGACAAGAACTGAGTGCTGAAAGGAGGTAAAATGATAATTATGATACCTCTTCAGTAACAATATTGTAAACCAGTGTCTAAAGGAAAAAAGGGAGGAGAGAGAAAGAGAGAGAGAGAGAGAGAGAGAGAGAGAGAGAGAGAGAAGAAAATGTCTGCCATAGGAAAGTAAGCATGAGGGAAAGCAGGAGAAGGTGGGGGAAGGAAACTAGGGACATTGGTATTGGGAAATGTGCACTGATGAAGGGGTGGGTATTGGACATTGTATGACTGAAATTCAACCATGAACAACTTTTTAACTATTTCACAGTGATTCAAACTAAATTTAAAGATTAAAAGCAAAACAAAAATTGCCCTTTCTGGGGCCAGAGCAATAGTACAGCAGATAGGCACTTGCTTTTCACATGGCTGAATCTGGTTTGATTCCCAGTATCCCATATGGTCTCCCAAGCACCTCTGGGAATAATTCTTCAGTGCAAAGCCAGGAGTAATCCCTGAGCACTGCCCAGTATGGCCCAAAACCAAAATAAATAAATAAATAAATAAAACCAGTCTTCCAAAGACTGTGGGAAGGGTGCTTTCCTTGCATGTGGTCAACCAACACAGGTTTGATCCCTGGCACCCCAATGATCCCAGGAGCCAACCAGGAGTAAGACCTGGCTGTGCAACTCTGTGACCCCCCCCCCCAAAAAAAAAAACTGATTTCATAGCCTATCTTGTCTTCTAATTGATCCCTCTAAGAAGGCAAAAGAAACAGGTTCTTTAATACAGATAGTCACAGTATATTCCTTGCATACAAAGCAAAAAAGATGTTGGTTTAGTATAAATTATTGCCTCTCAAGACAAAGTATAGAAAAACAATTAGTTGTAAACGGTGGATTTTGAATATAGGCGAGGTTCTGTAATCTAAAAGAAAATACCATATGATCACACTGTATAAGAACTGGATACTGAAAGGCCATGAAGTGATAAGCATGATAACCTGTCAATACAAGGTGTTTAAAAAAATGAGAGAGAGTGAGTGAGAGAGAGAGAGAGAGAGAGAGAGAGAGAGAGAGAGAAGGGGGAAGAGGAGAAAAAGAAGAAAAATGTGGGCCCAGAGAAGATAGCACAGCAGCGTTTGCCTTGCAAGCAAGCTGATCCAGGACCAAAGTGCTTGGTTCGAATCCCGGTGTCCCATATGGTCCCCCGTGCCTGCCAGGAGCTATTTCTGAGTAGACAGCCAGGAGTAACCCCTGAGCACCGCCAGGTGTGGCCCAAAAACCAAAAAAAAAAAAAAAAGGAAGAAAAATGTACCAGTTATAGACAGGAGGGGGGGAGGCAAGTGGGGACATTGGTGGAGGAAATTGGATACTGGTGAAGGGCATTATACATTGTATTACTGAAACTCAATCATGAACAACTTTGTATATGTGAAAAAAAAAACTATTATGAATAACCTTGTAACCAGTGTTTAAATAAAGTAATTTAAAATAAAAAGAAAATAGCATGTCTTTAAATTCTGAGTAAGGAGATGAAATAAAGGTAGCACTCAGCTTTATTTATACTTACCAGAGTTTTGGCTTTCACTTGAAAGTATTATGAATTCCTTACATTATAACTGTACTTATTCCAAAATTTTAACAAAAAATTACACCTGCCACCATCCATTCCTTTAATAAATGACACAACTAAGACAAGTATCACTTACACATTTACGACCTTGAAATCTGAATAGAACTTATACGCAATACCTTACATACTGGAGAGATGGCATGAAATTGTGTGTGCACATGATTGTGCATTTGTAGATATCTGCATGCTGACTGTGGTAATAGTTATGAAATGGAAAGAACATCTAAATAATGAGGCATCATTTAAACCGAATGCTATATAGTTGTTGAGCCATAAAATACCTAAAAGCTTAATACACCCATTCTTGTGCCCTCAGAGATGAATTTGAGTGACCTAGGACAAATGGTTGCTATTTTTTTAATATTTAGAGTTGGTTGAAAAATATACAATAGTTCATTTTATGAACGAAATATGTGCATGGACTTCAAGGTTTTTTCATATAAGTCTTTTTTTTTTTAATGCATAATTTTTTTTTTATTTAAACACCTTGATTACATACATGATTGTGTTTGGGTTTCAGTCATAAAAGGAACACCACCCATCACCAGTGCAACATTCCCATCACCCAAGTCCCAAATCTCCCTCCTCCCCACCCAACCCCCGCCTGTACCCTAAACAGGCTCTACATTTCCCTCATACATTCTCAATATTAGGACAGTTCAAAATGTAGTTATTTCTCTAACTAAACTCATCACTCTTTGTGGTGAGCTTCCTGAGGTGAGCTGGAACTTCCAGCTCTTTTCTCTTTTGTGTCTGAAAATTATTATTACAAGGGTGTCTTTCATTTTTCTTAAAACCCATAGATGAGTGAGACCATTCTGCGTTTTTCTCTCTCTCTCTGACTTATTTCACTCAGCATAATAGATTCCATGTTCATATAAGTCTTAATGGCAAAGAAAACTATCACAGGCCACAGGGGACTGCTCAGTGATTAAACTCAGATTGTATTTGTTGTGCCACACCCAGTGGTTACTGAAAACTATGCTTTAGGGGACTGTAAAAGCATGCAATCTTGTCCCCATACCACCATTTTGCCGTTAGCATTTTTTAAAAAACAAGCTCCAGTGACAGAGAGATAGCACAGCAGTAGGGTGTTTGCCTTGCACGCAGCCTATCCAGGACGGATGGTGATTTGAATCTTGGCATCCCATATGGTCCCCCAAGTCTGGCAGGAATGATTTCTGAATGCAGAGCCAGAAGTAATCCCTGAGCACCACTGGTGTGACCCCCCAAAAGAAACAAATAACAACAACAAATATATATATTAAAAAAATCAAGCTCCATAGAAATAATTTGCTAAGTCCAAAGACGACCTCCTTCTGAAAATGACTAACTCCTGAGGCTTTTCTGATAACTAGCTGCTAAAATGACCTTGCAATTGTAACTACATTCACCAATTGTGAACCTGCTTATCTACTTGTGCACATCTGCTCTAGGAAGATGTACTCCACCACTCTTCAAAAGGTTTGAAAAAAACTTTAATCAAGGCTGCACTTAACCCCCACTGGGGTGAAGTGCAATTGTCCTGGGACTAATAAAAAATTCCTGACTCAAAAAAAAAAAAAAAAATTCCTGACTCAAGCTTTGCTGAGTGCTTCCATCTTAGAACCTAACAGAAGTCAGTCAAGTCCAGCACATTCTTTACAGCTTCCTACACCAAGGTACTTTTTGAACTCAAGCACTGAAGTTGAAGCCAGAGAAGCTTTTTCTAAGACACAGAAACAAGACTATTTGTACTCGACATTTACACTGTATATTCCTTTTAGAGACATTAGCTCCAAACAACAGTATGTTGGAGGTACTTTCCTTTATATTGTTGGGGTGGTTCAGGGATGGAATTGGCAGCTGCTTGAAATTTCCAACATTCTTGGGAAAGTCAGACTAGCTCTTTGATGCTTCAAACTGGATGGTCATGGTAGGGATTTGAATTCTTTTTTCCTTTTGGTTTTTGGACCACACTCAGAGACATTCGCATTTACTCCTGCCACTGTGCTCATAAATCACTTCTAATGAGACATGGGGGCTATGTGGTGCTGTGGATCAAACCTGTGCACAAGAGAAGTGCCCTACCTGCTACTGCTATACTACTGCTCTGGTCCCAGGATTTTGAATTTTGTGTTATGAGAAATCAAATAGTTATAATTATTTGACAGGTAACCTTTAAAAATCACTTCTAATAAGCCTAAAATTAAAAACTGACTAATTCCATATTTTTAAATGCAACTGGTAGGAGGGGTGTAGAGGACCATTTTTCAAATGAATTGTGGGGATCATACTTTCTTTTATTCTACTCATAGTATCTTTTCCATTCTTCCTGTAGGCTATGTCAAATCTCATTTGCCTATCAAGAGGATTCTTGAGGCATCCAGTTTCTCTACCAATTGCTCAGCATTTCTTTTCTTGCCTTCACTCCAATACTGGACACTCTAGCCAGTTTTTATTGTTTTGTTATATTCAGGTGCATAGTTCTTACTTTACTGACAAGAGTAGAATTTATCTTTTTATTTTGTTTTGGGGCCACACCAGAACCCAGGGGTTACTCCTAGCTCTGTGCTCAGAAATCACTCCTGGCAGGTTCAGAGGACCAAGCTCAGTGGTTTGGCCATGTGCTCTACCTGCTGTGCTATCACCCTGGCCTGAGTTTATTTTTGGGGGTGCGAGGGGAAGGCACACCCAGCAGTGCTTAGGGGTTACTCCTGGTTCTGCACTCAAATCGCTCCTGGCAGGCTCAGTGGACTATATGGGATGCCAGGAATTGAACCCTGGCAGGGTTCATCCCGAGTTGGCCAAATGTAAGCAAATGCCCTACTGTTGTGCTATCAATAACTCCAGCCCATATCTTTTTTTTTAATGTATGGCTTTATGCATTCTGTATTTATTGTTTTTCTAGTATCAATACTGGACATATTGGGGCCGGAAAGATTGCAAGCAAATTAACTTAGCCATGCCAATTCAATAATACTACAATAAAAGAGAAAGGTTAATTAAGCAGAGGCAAAATGCTAATTACCATAATAGAGGAAATTTGGTAAACACTGCCCTCATAGTTTCAAGACATCACTGTAGCATTCTTAAAAAATATTTTCCTTAGATACTTGGATTAATGAATATGTGAATTAAGTTTAATCTTTCCATTTCAGTAGACTTAAATAGACTGAGACTGCCAATTTTCTTTAATTCCATCAAATTCCTTTGAACTTAAGTCAGAAGAGATTAGTTGAATATTTTATCTTTATAAATTACACTGAAAACCAGTATGTCAATACACATGCATGATTAGATTTCTTAGATAATTTAAAAAGTACTAAATATTATGTATTTTATACTTATGCAGTATTTTAAAATATACCCAGTTAAGTCAATTCCACGAGTGGCAATTTATTATGAAAATGTTGAGCACTGTCAAAGGATGATAATCTCTAAAGTTTACAAAATTTGGGTTTTTTTTAATTTGTTTTTGTTTTCTGGGCCACACCCAGTGACGCTCAGGGGTTACTTCTGCCTTTGTGCTCAGAAATCACCCCTGGCTTGTGGGACTATATGGGACACTGGGATTCGAATCACAGTCCGTCCTGGATTGGTGACGTGCAAGGCAAACACCCAACCACTGTGCTATCGCTCTGTCCCACAAAATTTGTTTTTTAATGTCACCTAGTTGTCCCTATGACTAGGACCACAGAGGAAATACAATTAAAAAAAAAAATCAATGCCATTAGAAAACACATTAAGTTTATTACAGGTATAGTTTAAAATCAGAAAACAAGCCATAACTAATGCCTGGCAAAAGAAATGTACCATACTGGTTTGATTAACTATAGGGATTTACATTATAGAAATAATTTAATATCCAAAATTGGACAAAAATAACAATCATATTATAGAAGTTGAGGAAGCAAACATCAAAATAACACTGAATTTTCTTTTCATTAGAAACAAAAAGGACTACTATAAAACTACAACAAAATATAGCTTAATTTAGAAAATTTCAAAACTCAAAAATTATAGGAAATGCAAATATAAAATGTTCAATAAACTGGTCATCTGATTAGTGTAATCTGCTACTAACTGAAGTTAATTTTTTTAATTTTTTGTGTAATATAATGTATCAAATTCAGAAGCCCAGTGATTTTCATTAATAGTATGCATTAAGTTTATCTCTGAAAAAATTCTTTTAAGAATTTATAATTTTAAAAAGTGCATAATAGCTATATGAGGTTTACCAAAAATTTTTTAAACTCATATTTTCATCTCCAGTAATCTAGGTATTATTAAAGCATAAACAATTTTGAAACTGTCTTTTTATTAAAAAAAAAAAACACACCAAATATCTATTTAATTTTCATATTGGAAAACTCATCTCAAATAATTAAAGAGATGAGTTTTTTCCCCCCTCTGGAATACCAAGTTCTAAATAAATATTTTTATAACTTTTTCTGTTAAAAGAAATTTTTCTTTTGTTTCTTTAGAAAACTTTTGATTAGAACACACTAATAAACAGTATAAACAATTTTCATTCAGTACCTAAATTTTTTAGGTAAAATATACTAAATTTTAATTTTGTTTTGGTCTATGGAGATTAGTAAAAATATCACTCTTAAGCTGATAGTATCCTGGGTTTTATTTAAATTTTAAAGGGGGGAGGGAAAAATATTATAGGTTAAAATGAGTCATAAGGGCTAGGGAGAGGGCTCTAAAGGCTGATGTGCATTCTTTGCATGTGGGAGTCCAGGTTTGATCCCCAATACTCCCTGATACCCCCAAGCACCACCAGGTATTATAACCCCAAAAGAGAAAATGAACCATATAAATGGACAGATTCCACTTAAATAAAAAGAACTAAAATTCAAAATAAAAATGGAATTAAGACAGCTCTAAAATAAAATAATAAAATAAAAATTTATCAATCCAAAACAATATAATTCCTTTAAAAGTTGTGTATATAATCTAAACAAAAAAAAATCAAAACATTGCACAGATACGATGCAGCATTAGCTGCTTTTACTTTAGTGAATAAAAAAAATAATGATCACAACTCAAATGATGGCAATTTAATATGAATATATGCACCTTACCAGAGATGTTTATGTTTACTTCCAGAGAACATCTTAGCAAATTTATATTTCTCACAAAGTCAGTATAATTGCTGTAAAAAAATCAATTGTGGTTCTGAATACCCATTCACAGTTGATCTCAACAACGTATCTGATGGAGGGGACTGATTCTCTGTGACAGGCAGAAGCATGTGGTGGTCATCAGTCCCAAGTGGAAGAGCTAGTGGTAAAGTCATATCAGAAGGCTTTACATCCAACGTTTCTGATAAGGGACTTTTTTGTAAGGAATCTTGTTCACCCAAGGTATGATCTTCTACACTGGAATCCAGAGTTTTATCTGCACCTAATATAGAAGGAAAAAACATTTAAGTAGCTAATCTTTTTTTTTTTTTTTTTTGCCATTTCCCAAGTCTGCATTTTCTCTTTTGCTGCCTTACTATATACACAAATGTAATACAGGCCCTCAAAGTAAGGTCCAACTGTATCATTCCATTATAAAAACAGTAAGTAATGTGTTTTCCTTAAATGTGGTTGACCCAGGTTGGATCCCTCTTCACAATGCCAGGAGTGATTCCTGAACACAGAGACAGGAATCTCAGTCAGGTATGGCCAAAAGCCAAATACATAAATAAGAATAAAAAAATAAAGAGACCTGATCATTTTAGATCAGGGTAAGAAGTGTTAATCAATTTTCCAAAATAGCCTGTGATATTTATTTCTCTTATTGCTATTTAATATCCTCAGACATGTCACCATCTAGACCATTTCTAGAGGGTAAATGTGAACTTAAACTTCTTTAATGTCTTCAAAGTACTGATAATACATAATAAATATGCCATTAGTTCACTAAATGTAAAAGTAAGTAGTTCATTCTATTCTATGAGTTTAAGTCCAAAATAGGGCAATTTCATATACTTTATAGGTGAGAAATATTGCTCTTCTCAAGGAACTAATTATACCACTAACTAAAGATGCACTTTTACCATCACATTTTCACAAGCTTTTTTCACTTCAAAGTACTGACATAATTTCAATTTTACTATCAAATATGTATCAGTTTTAAAAACTACCTATTTGCTGTCATAAAATAATTCTTCAGGGCCAGAAAGATAGTGTAGGGATTAAGGCTCTTACCTTATAAGTAGCTAACCCAAATTCATCCTTGGTACTATGTAGGATACCCTGAGCAACTGCCAAGAATCACCTCTGAGGAGAGTCAGGAGTAATAACCCCCGAGCAGCATTGAGTGTGGCCCAAAAACCAAACAAAAAGTAATCTCTGTTCTTGCCAGATTACTCTTTAGTTTAACCAGACACAAATACAACCTGTGCTTTTTCAATCCAAGCTGCTTTTTGCTGTTTTCTGCTTAGAATGAGCCTCTGTTCCTTATCTCTGCTCTGAATTCTCTATCATGCACGTGCCCTAGGATTAAATCTTAGCCAACACTCACCTTAGAAGGACTTAAGATGTTCTCAAGCATCTTTGTATCTCTTTTCCTGCATCAGTCTTGTAATCATAATTACCTAATTTAGATCATCTGTTCTACTAAGAAAATGCTTTGAAGACTAGGACTGACTTTGCCTTGCTGAACTTTACCCTGAAATTATATGAATTTTATAAGTATCTAATAAATCTTTGTTGGATTAATGATTTACTGTAGTTTTGGGGATGTGACTATCAGACTGTCAACACACTGGTAAAAGCCTAATATTTTGACACAAAATGGTAATAAACACAGAGAAGCTTTTTCAAGTATTCATCTTAAACAGTAATCTTAATATTGGGGCCAGAGTGGCAATATATTTGTCTTACACATGGTCTCTGGTATCTCATATGGTCCCCCCCAACCTGACAGAAGTAATTCCTAAGAGCAGAGCTAGGAATAACCTCTGAGCATGGCTATGTGTGACCAAAAAACCAAGAGAAAATAAAAACCTTAGTATTTCATAATCTAGTTTCCCCCCTTTTGTTTTGTTTTGGGGGCCATATCAAGCAGTGCTCAGGGGTTACTCCTAGCTCAGTGCTCAGAAATTATACCTAGCAGGTTAGAGGTGGGGGGGTCCATATGGGATGCCCTGGTCAAACCTAGTGCAAGGCAAATGCCCTACCTGCTGTGCTACTATTGCTCTGGACCGAAAGTTTTTCCTTTCTTACATAATAGCTTTCTTTGGGCACTCTATTTCCTTGTTTCCTCTTATATATTTGGGCTAGAGTTAAAATTATTCCTGATACATAGGGCCAGAGCAGTGGCGCAAGTGGGAGGGCATTTGCCTTGCATGTGCTATACTAGGATGGACCTCAGTTTGATCCTCTGGTGTTCCATATGGTCCCACAAAGCCAGGAGTAATCCCTGTTCCTGATACATAGTAAATATATTCCTTCATTCTCTAAACTGTCCCAAAATCAGGCTTAAGGTAGAAATACTTCAAGATTTTTTTTTACAGATGGTCAATATAAAAAACCCAGGTGGCTGAATGTTGCAATAGTAAAGTGCATAAGCCTTGCACTTGGCTGACCTAGGTTCAAGCTTCAGCATCCCTTATTACCATATTATCCTGAGCACTAACAGTAGTGATTCCTAAGTGCAGAGCCAGGACTAACCCCTGAGAAATGCCGAGTGCCTACCCTCAATATAAGCAAAACACCAAAATATGCTAAGCTGAAAAATTATAAATCTATGTCTATGTTCCTCATAAGTATACAAATTTAACTATGCTATCGGATTTAAACTATTGTAATGCACATCTCAACATTTTAAGGAATAGCACCTTTTTTTTTTTATCACAAGCATTTGAGAGCTGGAAAATAGCTCAAAGGATTTGAGCACAAGCCTTATATACGAGGTTGCAAATGATCCCTGAACACTGCCTGTGTAGCTCAAACCCCTGGAAGCCTATAAAACACCAATGGGCCCAAGTACCAGTCAGGTCCATCACTGAAAGTGCCCCTGGGCAAAAGAGTACTGCAGAGACACAAAACAAACCAACCCACCACCAAAATAAAAAGCACTTACCAGAATGAACTTTTGTTTTGTGTTTCTTTAAATTCTTAATATCTGTATAAGAATTTCCACACAACTCACAGATAAACGGTCTTTCTCCTGAAAAACAAGAGGTTTAAATTTTCAATCATTTTAATTCTTATCTAAAGCAAAATCATCAGTGTTTATCAACAAAAAATATAGACTGCCCACTCCTTAAATTTGATATCAATTTGTCTTTTTAATGAGTTGATTCTAATATAGTAAAATAAAAAACTTCTGTATATAAGGATATTCTTTTTTTTGGGGGGGGCCACACCCGGTGACGCTCAGGGGTTACTCCTGGCTATGCGCTCAGAAGTCGCTCCTGGCTTGGGGGAACCATATGGGACGCCGGGGGATCGAACCTCGGTCAGTCCAAGGCTAGCGCAGGTAAGGCAGGCACCTTACCTCTAGCGCCACCGCCCAGCCCCAAGGATATGCTTTATAATTGTGTGTGTGTGGAGCGGGTGGTACTAACACCTGGTGGTGCTCAGAGGACCATATGGGGTGTCAGGGATTAAAGTTGAATCAAGTGAGTAAAAAGCAAGAGCTCTAAGCACTATACTATTTCTACAGCCCCAAAGGTATTCTTTTATATATAAAGTATCCCTATTTCTATGGGAAATTATATTTTCATAAGTATAAACTAAAATTTAAGAACTTATTCAAAAAAACCCTCAATAACTTACTTTTGTTTCTATAAGACATTTAGTAAGTACCAATTATATACCAAATCCTAGCTAAGAAATACAGTAAAGGTAAAGGGGGAGTGTGATTATGGTTGTTTTCTCTTAGGTAGTTTATGAATCCTAAATACAAATTATAAAATATACAAAATGCAAATCCTAAGAATACAAAATAAAAATCCTAAAAAATACAAAATACTATAAAATTTTAACTTTTGAAATTAAGAACTGTTTTATAGCAAGGCTCATGAAAATATATAAGACTTCAAGAAATATAAACTATCCACTAATTTCTCACACTAACCTAGATAAAATTACAAGGAATATATATACATATATATATTTTAAAATAAGCATAGGGTGGGGCTAGTCAATTTTGTACACAGTCAACCCAAGTTTGATCCCTGGCACTCCATATGGCTACCTGAGCACTAGTAGTGATCACTGAGCAAAGAGTCAGGAGTAGGTTCAAAGCACTGCAGGGTGTGGCTCACAAAGAAAATCAAATATTACTTAAGCATCATGATAGTTACAAAATTGTTCATGATTAAGTTTCTGTCATAGAATGCACACCACCCTTCACCAGAGCTCTTTTTCCGTCACCAATGTCTCCATTTTCCTTCCCACCCACCCCAACCTAATCAGAAAATCTACACAATTCTTGATCCAATTTAATTATGCTATAATCAACTAGAAAAAAATTTTAAATAGATATTTAAACAATGGCAGGAGAGATAGTACAGTAGGTGGGATGTTTGCCTTGCATGAGGCTGACCCAGGTTTGGCCCCAGATACCCCATATGAAAGCCTGAGCCCTAGCAAGACATACCTGACTGCTAAGACAGGACTAAACCTTGAGCATAACTGGGTGCAGCCCCAAAATTTAAAGACCAAATCTACCAAAACAAAACAAAAACAAACCCGCTAGCCTAGGACAGACCTCGATTTGATCCCCCAGTGTCCCACATGCATAGTCCCCCCAGGCCAGGGGCGATTTCTGAACGCATAGCCAGGAGTAATTCCTGAGCGTCAACAGGTGTGCCCCCCGCCAAAAAAAAAAAAAAAAAAAAAAAAAAACCACAACCAAATCTACACATTAAAATACTATGATAGGCATATTATAAATAGATAACATGTAGTACATAAGAGTGTTCTGGTTTAAATGAAAAAGAAAGAACAAAAATACAGACCTGTATGGGAACGGAAGTGTTTGTTGAGCTCTCCTGAGGAAATAAAACTTTTCCCACAAATACCACATATATACGGTTTTTCACCTAGATTAAAAAAATAAAAAGTGTACTATACAATATAATAATTAAGAGCTAGTAATTCTAAAATGCAATTAAAATTAAAATGGTTTGTACTTTAGACATATTTTCAGTCTGACTCAATTTTAGTTAAGTATTGGTAATGATTTTACACACCATCTAAACTGATGCCTTTCATGTAAAAAATTATTTCTGTAACTCTTAGATGAGACAGTAAGTTCAATTTTCAAATGATTAAAATCATCTAAATTCAGTGACTCATGTTTCAATTCTCGTTAAACTAAATTACTAAAGGAGAATAAAATCATTTCAGAAAGACTTAAACATATAAACTGCAAAAATATAATAAAAAAAAAGACTGGGCTGGCGAGGTGGTGCTAGAGATAACGTGCCTGCCTTGCAAGCGCTAGCGAAGGAAGGACTGTGGTTCGACCCCCGGCATCCCATATGGTCCCCCCAAGCCAGAGGCAATTTTTGAGCGCTTAGCCAGGAATAACCCCTGAGCATCAAACGGGTGTGGCCCGAAAAAAAAAACAAAAAAAAGACAAATAAAATAAAAAAGGCAGGGCCAGAGGGGTGGCACAAGTGGTAAGGTATCTGCTTTGTGCACACTAGCCTAGGATGGACCGTGGTTTGATACCCTCTGCGTCCCATATGGTCCTCCAAGCCAGGAGCAATTTCTGAGTGCAGAGCCAGGAGTAACCCCTGAGCATCACCAGGTGTGGCAAAAAAAAAAAAAATGTTTCTGGGGGCCAGAGCAGTGGCGCAAGTGGTAGGGCATTTGCCTTGCCCACACTAGCCTAGGACGAACTGCAGTTCAAACTCCCTGCGTCCCATATAGTCCCCAAGCCAGGAGCGATTTCTGAGCGCATAGCCAGGAGTAACCCGAGTGTACCGGGTGTAGCCAAAAAAACAAACAACAAAAAAAGTAAACTGCAGAAATTGAAATATTTTAATAGAATTTGTTTTAAAACTGAGCTGTATATTTGAATATGTGTTTATTTTGCAAATCAATAAATGTCTATGTAGTAATTACATATTGAAAAATTATGAAAACACTGTTCTATCTAAAGTTATCCTTCCCCATCCCTTAACATTAGTACAGCTAAGGAAAACAGAACTTTGAGTATAAGAAGTTGGGCCCACCTGTAGATCCTGCAGAACAATGACTCTGCTCTGGAGGCTCCCCAGTTGGAGAGTTCCCCACTCCCAGCTACTCTGGACTCCTACAACCTGAGGGTGGCGACCTCATACCCTACTTTCAAGGGTCCTATGTTCTCAAGGGGCCCAGTGTTCTTCAACCCAACTCTCAGCTTCTCCTACTCTGAGTACCCAAATTTATGCAATGGGCCTGCTCTCCCGCCCTCAGCAAGGTTTTGCAAAGAGCCTTCTCTAGAGCCATCGGAAAATTTCTCTGGAGACCTTCTCCTTGGATCCTCTATGTTGTGGCTAACTTTTTTGAGCCCGACTGCCCAAACTGCCACAATGCCTAGTCCTCCCAATGACCAATCCAGCCCTGTTGCCAGGTGAGCTGCAAAGCTCATTCGCCTCCTGACGCACCGCATATCTTAATTGTGGACCTTCCCGCGTGCCAGCTGCAAGGCCTTCGCGTGCCACCGCTGGCACGCGTACCTTAGGTTCGCCATCGAGGCTAGGCTTCTCAGGACAGCCTCCACTTGAGACTTCTAGAAGTTTCTTTGGCGACTGCCTGAGTCCTCTGCAATCCTAGCCCAAGAAAATCTGTGTCCCTACAGCGGAATGTATAAAGACTGATCCAACACCAAGTCCCACACTGCTCGCTGACCCCTATTACCTTCTTTTCAGACTCTTTGTCCCCAATTTCATCTCCATGTTTGAGTCCTCCCGAGTCTGCCCTCAGAACCCTCCTGTTTATTCTCCTCAGCCACTGGGTACCATGAATAAGAGAGCCTGTAGAGAACTCACAAGGCTCGAAGTTACTGGAATTGTAGACCTGTCTGCAATGTAAAGTCTACTGATGGTACAAAAGCATTCCAATAAGGACTCCTCATTATTGTTATTAGAATTAGCAAATGGTGATATTCAAATCTGAGACTTACTGGTTTTTGGTTTTCGGACACACCTGGCAGTACTCAGGGGTTACTCCTGGCAGGCCCAGGGACCATATGGGATGCCAGGGATCAACCCCGGGTCCATCCAGGGTTGGCTGAGTGCAAAGCAAATGCCCCATCACTCCGGCCCTGGGACTTATTTGTTAATAGTGCATTTCAAGCTATTATTGTTATTATTATTGCTATCACTCCTGCTTGCATTGCTGGAGATGAATTTCAGGACCTCCCTTTTGTGGAACCTCCCCAATACTCCAGCCAAGTTTACCCTTTGGTTCTGGAGTTCTTCTGATTGTTGTGGGCATCATTGATGGTATCTGAACACCAACACACACACACACACACACACACAGACACACACACACACACACACACTTTCCCCTGGAAGCCCTTTCTACGAGGACCTAGTGAAGGCAGGTTCTATATTGATCATGTTATTTGTTTTTCCACTATTTGAAAATAAAGTTATGTTATATCATAAATAATATACATAATAAAATTCTATCATGTAAAAAATAAAAAGAAGTTGGGGCCAAGGTGATGGGTAGAGTAGGATGCTTGCCTTGCACATGGCCTACCCAGGTTCAATTCTAGGTATTCCTTATAATTCTCCAAGCCACTAGAAGTAATTACTGAACAAATAGCCAGGAATAACGCAAGCACTGCTGCATGTGGCCCCAAAACAAAACAAACATATAAAAAAATTTTTAAGTTTTTCTACATGTCAATAGTTTTTTAATGCATCTGACTTTACTATAGACAAAAATTTCACCCTAAATATGCTATCCTAGAAAGTAAGTCAGAATTTACAAATGCATGACCACAGTCTATACACTATTTTCTCTCTAAAGGCTGATGTGCCCTTTTTCTATTTAGAGCTTTCCTTATTTTAAGCTGGTTCTTCATATAAATTCTTACCTGTATGTTTTCGAGAGTGAGTAATAAGAGAACTAGAGACAGCAAATGCCTTTCCACAGGTATCACATACATAAGGCTTTTCTCCCGTATGCCTACGAACATGATAGGTCAGTGTGCTGGCTTGAGCAAATCTCTGTCCACATCTATCACAGACATATGGCTTCTCTCCACTATGCTTCCTAATAGTGATCAAATAGAAGTTACATGTTAATATATAAATTGTTGGCTCAACCTTTATGCGCATTTACACACTTTTACACATTACTATTTTATTTCATTTTCAGTGGTAAAGGCCAAATTTTAGTGTACTAATCATAAAAAAACTTTTGGTTGTAATCAAATCATTTATTTCTGAGGTCAGTATGATCATGTGCTTTTTCAACTGTACCATAAAAGCTATGGGTAGTTACTTTTGCTTATCACTCACTTTTTCTTTCTGTTTTTTTTTTTTTTGGTTTTTGGGTCACACCCGGCAGCGGTCCTGGCTCTATGCTCAGAAATCACTCCTGGCAGGCTCAGGGGACCATATGGGATGCCGGGATTTGATCCACCGATCTTCTGCATGCAAGGCAAACGCCTCACCTTCATGCTATCTCTCTAGCCCTTATCACTCACTTTTCAAAACCCTTTGCTCTAGTACCTCCTCACTCTGATGTCTCCTTCTGTGTTCTATTTTCCAATTTTATTGAGCAAAAACAATCAGAAGATGTCCACTATTGAGGTTCACCACCAGTACTGCCACAGATAGCCATTTATTTTAATAGCTCACTTCCTTTCTTATTAACTTGAAGAGTTGGGTCTGAATCCAACTTTACTTTGTAGTTAAATACTATTCCTCTTGTCTATCTACATTATAACTACTGCATTGCATCCATCAGTTTTTTTTCTTCCCACAAGATCACAGCATACAAATATACTGATGTTTCTCCCATCTTCAGAATTATTCCTTGATCTTGCTTCTCCATTTCTCTGCTCTTTTTAATCAACAATTGCACTTTTAATTTCTCTTCTGCAAAATTCTTCCTTCAACTCCTGCTAACACTAGTTTTCAAGGATACTATGACCTTCTAACCTAAAAATAGTCAATACTATGATGACCTTCTAACCTGAAAATAGTCAATTTTCAGTCTTGTCCTTCCTATAAACAGAATTTGACAAGTGTAGCATGGTATTGGAATAAAGACACACCCTCAGATCAATGGAATAGACTTGAGTATTCAGAGAATGTTCCCCACACATACAATCAATTAATCTTTGATAAAGGGGCAAGAAATGCAAAATGGAGCAAGGAAAGCCTGTGACTGGGACAACTGGTCAGCCACATGCAAAAAACTGAACTCGGACCTCCATCTAACAATCATGCACGAAGGTTAAATCCAAATGGATTAAAGACCTTTATATCAAACCTAGAATCATAAGGATTTAGAAGAACACATATTTAAAAAACTCCATGACATTGCGGCTAAAGGCATCTTCTAGGAAGAAACATCCTTCTCCAAACAAGTGGAAGCAGAGATAAACAAATGGGACAATTTTAAGCTTTCTTGCTTCTGCACTTCAAAGGAAATAGTGACTAAGATACAAAGCCACCCACAGAATAGGAGAAACTATTCACCCCAATACCATTAAATAAGGGGCTAACAACTCTAAGATATACAAGGTACTGACAGAAGTTAAGAAAAAACAACTGGGGCCGGGCGGTGGCGCTAGAGGTAAGGTGTCTGCCTTGCCAGCGCTAGCCTAGGACGGACCGCGGTTTGATCCCCGGTGTCCCATATGGTCCCCCAAGCCAGGAGCGACTTCTGAGGGCATAGCCAGGAGTAACCCCTGAGCGTCAAATGGGTGTGGCCCCCCCCCAAAAAAAAAAACAAAAAAAAAAAGAAAAAACAACTAACCCCATCAAAAAAAATGGATAGGAAAAATGAACACTTTCTCAAAGAAATACAAATGGCCAAAAGACACATGAAAAAAATGCTCTACATCACTAATCATCAGGGAGATGCAAATCAAAACAACAATGAGATATAATCTCTTGCCACAGAGACTAGCACACAAAAAACAAAAACAATCAGTGCTGGTAGGGATGTAGGGAGAAAGGAACTCTCATTCACTGCTGGTCAGAATGCTGTCTAGTACAACCTTTTTGGAAAACAATGTGGAGATTCCTTAAAACTGGAAATTGAGCTACCATATGATCCAGCTATACCGCTCCTAGGGATATACCCCAGGAATACTAAAACATGATACAAAATGCCTTCTGCACACCTATATTCAATGCGGCCCTATTTACAATAGCCAGAATCTGGAAAATACCCTAATGACCAACAACAGATGAATGGCTAAAGAAACTGTGGAATGGAATACTATGCAGTCATCAGGAAAAATGAAGTCATGAAATTTTTCTATACATAAATGGACATGGAAACAATTATGCTGAGTGAAATAAGTCAGAGGAAGAGAGATAGACACAGAATAGTATCAATCATCTGTAGGATTAAAGAAAAATAAGACATTACTGTAATAATACCCAGAGACAATAGAGATGACAGCTGGAAGACCGGCCCCAATATGAAGCTTATCACAAAGGGTGGTGAGTGCAGTTAGAGAAATAACTACACTAACAACTATCATGAAAATGATAGTGAGTGAGAGAAACAGAATGCCTGTTTCTGGGGGGAGAGGGGAGAAGAAGGAGGAGGGCATTGGTGGTGGTGATAATTTTGTACTGGTAAAGGGGGAGTTCTTTTATATAACTGAAACAAACATGTTTGTAACCATAGTGCTTAAATAAGGTATTATAAAAAAATTTTTGACAGGTGTATCATATTGCTGCCATCTAGGAAACACTATTTTTCTAATTTTGAATTTTCTTTTTTTTTTTTTTTTTTTGGTTTTTGGGCCACACCCGGCAGTGTTCGGGGGGGTTACTCCTGGCTGTCTGCTCAGAAATAGCTCCTGGCAGGCACGGGGGACCATATGGGACACCGGGATTCGAACCAACCACCTTTGGTCCTTGAAAGGCAAATGCTGCTGTGCTATTCTCCGGGCCCTAATTTTGAATTTTCTACTTGTGAAAATTATTCCAGGAATTATCTGGAATAATTTCATTCAGTTAGATACCAAGTTAGTTAACCTCTTTAAGTAAAGTTCATAGTTTTTAATCTTAAAAAAACTAGAGTATTTTGGTTCTATCCTTTAACTTTACTATCTACATTCCTTAACTTCATCAAGTTTGCTTGCTTTAAAAAATCTATATGCTAATGACTGCCAATTTCGTATCTTTAGCTTTAATCAGTCCCTTAAACACCAGCATAGCTAATGATCTATTCTATACTTCCCTTAAAATAGGTAAGTATCTCAAATTGGCCATTTTCAGAGTTCTACTCTTAAGGCTATTTTCTCTAATATAAACTGCTGTAACCACAAGACTCCATTTCAGTTCATGGTAATTCCATAATTTTAGGTGCTCAGGCCCATATCCTTGAATTCATTTTAATTTTACCTTGTTTCTTTCATCCCCTACATCAAATTTTACAAAAAATTCTGGGTTTTTCTACCTTTAAAATATCCTGGGCTCAATCCCCGGCATTGCATATGGTCCCCCAAGCCTGCCAGGAGTGATTCCTGAGAGCAGAGACAGGAGTAACCCCTGAGTGCCATGGATGTGACCCAAAAAAGCAAAAAACAAACAAAAAAACCCTTCCAGAATTTAATTACTACTTATGTCTTACACTGATTATCTGCCCTGATTATTACTCTCACTTAGGTTTTTGATCAATATAGCAATGACTTTCAACTTTTTTTTACAACTATGATCAGATGGGCACTTTACAAACTAGTTTTTTGAATTAAGTGATCTACAGTTTCCTAAATGGTCACATTGTTTTCGATCTTCAGTCCTACAAACTTTCCCTAGTACAATATTCTCAAATTTCAGGATCACCTCACTTACTTCTCAATCTTTAGTCAATACTTTGTAACATCCTACAAATTTTACAGCACCTGGACTGCTATTATTTCTATGATCTCTTTCCTCCCTTGTTTATTAGCTGCCTCCAGTCAACATGGTACATTATGGGTACTTAAATATGTTGGTGGTATAACTACAAACTGGAAGTGTACTGTCCTAAAATCTAATATGCTAGCTTATTCTGTAAGACTGTGGTCAAAAACAAACTCAGAGATCAAACAACTCATTTCTTTGTTGTTACCTTGCATGAATCTTGAGATTGCTAGAAGTTGCAAATTGTAAATTGCATACATCACATTTATAGGGTTTTTCCTCACCATGATGCATGCGACTATGGAAGACTAGTTGGCATTTCTGAGCAAATCCTTTGTCACACAATTCACATTTGTATGGCTTTTCACCTAAAGGAACAAGTAAACAAAAGACATTTACTACAAAAGTATTTCTAGTTGCTTAAACCACATAAGCTTTCAAAAGACTTCCATCAGAAGTGTTGGCACTCAGAAAACTGCTGAAATAGTATCTTTTTTTTTTTCCTATTCTGCTTTTTTGGGCAATATTTAGGGGTCACTCCTGGTGGTGCTGAGCTACCAAATGTGGTGCTGGGGATGAACCATCACCGGCCACATGTAAAGTTAACAATATTTTTCTAACGACTGAGAGCAGGTAGAATTAAAAGAAATTGGTGTTTTCCAATAGTGTCAATGCACAGTGCATACTAAACTGTATAAATTTAAGTGTCCCAATAGAGCTAAAAGTAGCAAAGGAATAAACATGCAATTCTAATATTGTTGATAAAGCCTAAAAAACAGAGTGTTATCTAATAAAAAAAAAAACCTGGGAACTAGCCTGAGTTTTGTTTTTTATTGGGGGATATTTGGGAGTATTCTTAGAACCAGTCTGCAATGATCAAGGATTCCTCCGACTTTGCATTTAGAAATCACTCCTGGCCAGTGCTCAGGGGAACCTAAATTAGCCACATGCAAGGCAAGTACCCTATCTGTAGTACTCTCTCTCCAGCTCCTGGGCATTATTTTAATTGTCTTTTGTGCTTTATCACTTTTAATGTTATTGTCAAGTACTCTTAGCAAAACAGAACCAAATTTATATCTATTTTGATTATGAGAAAATGGTTCAAGGAATTCATGTATAAAGACTTCAGAAGTATCTGCTAGAATAAAGGTCATTAAATACTTGGTCAACTACAAAAAAAAAAGTCCAACAGTATAATATGCAAGATACTTTAATGAATATAATACCAAACTTTGGCCACAAAGTCAATGCTGTATATTAGCAAGTGCTCTATACAAAGCATCATAACATAAAAAGGATTTTATGGTGCCACAAACCAATCTTACCTGTATGAGTTCTTACATGTGTTTTCAGTTGGTTACACTGGGTAAATGCTTTTCCACATAAGTGGCAAACATAAGGTTTGACTCCTTTGTGTATTCTCATGTGCCTTCTCAAGCTGCTGGCTTCTGAAAAGACTTTCCCACACGTATTACACATTGGCTTGGCCTTAGAATACCTCTGATCCAGCTCTTCTCCAGAACTCTTCAGCTCAAATGAGTTCTTGACACTGGCTATATTGGACATGGAGTGTTCTTTCAGAGCACAATTTGGCTGTGATTTTCCGCGTTTCCGTTTCACCGTAACAGTCTGCACAATATCTTGTGCTGGAAAAGTATTTTCTACAACTGATGTCAACTCCAGTTCTGCATTATTATTTCTCTGTGCAACTTGTTCAATGACAGGGGTCGACAACTTACTTGCATCCAGCAGTATTTCAACAGATGCACTCTCTAAAATGTCATTTGGATATTGCACTGTTTTATTCTGCCCTGTTTTCTGGGAGATGATGACCTTTTTCTTCTTTTTACTTTGAGATGATTTTTTTGCTAAAGCCTCCTGTTTAGCATTTGCCTGAATTAAATCTGTAGACAATTCTGGTTTTTCTCGATTATTATAATCTCGTAGAGTAAGGAGACAAGTCTGCTGATTCAACTCAATGTTTCCAGTAATACTAGATATCTCTGTAGAAGAGGGATTAGCAATAAAAGCAAAATCTTCCATCTTTATTTTACATTTAGTGACCACCTCTTCCACTTTGAGATAGTCTGCAGCCTGATGAATTTCTTTAACATTCCAACTGTAAGGAAACAAGGCTAAATGACAATATTCTGACTATAGGAAAAAATTTTTGAACAGAGAAGCACGAATTTATTTTAATGCCTTTAAGGACCCAAGAAAGCAGAATACAAAGGAAATGGGCATAAACAAAAGAACAAATTACAAAACTATTTCATTCCTCATAAAGGATAGGCAAAAATGTCCCATTTTACAGATCATAAGATCTGTATAATAGAGGGTTTTTTTTTTACATAATAATAGTTTTTTACAGCTACCTATGACTACAGAAACAAAAAAGTTAAAACATTTGAACCACAAAAATTACTGTGGAAAACTTACTCTCTACTTCCATTCATTTTAAAGCTTCCTTGACTCATGTTCACTTTTCAGAACTGACAACAGGTAGAACTGCCTTGCACCCAGCTGACTTGGGTTTGAGCCCCACCACTCCCTATATATATTCCTGAGCCATGCCAAGCACGATCTCTCAGAACAGAGCCAGAAGCCCTGAGCATTGCTACATATGGCCCCAAAACAAAGGTATCAGGTTTCTTCCTTTGCTTCTATAAAAATCTTTTCATAGGGCTTTTCAAACTTTTTGTGCATGTAAAAAACTAGGAATGCTTGATAAATTTAGACTGATTTAGTGTGAATGTGTTTTTATTTCAAGTACACTCCCAGGAGGAGCCCATGCTGCTGGTCCTTCAATTGCTTTTGGAAAAAGAGTCTTGAGATGTTCTATGCTCTTACTAGTGATCCTTCTCCCCATTCCACTTGTTTTGTTTTGTTGTTTTCTTGGGGGTTTTTTGTTTTGTTCTGGATAGCCTGTTAGTTGGAAAACTGTATATTAGAATTAGAAAAGATCTAGGCCAGAGAGATGTACAGCATATGACGTGCTTGCCTTACATACACTAACCAGGCTTTGAGTCCTGACACTACTCCTTTTTTTTTTGGTGGTTTTTGGCAGTGCTCAGGGGATACTCCTGGCTCCATGCTCAGAAATTGCTCCTGGCAGACACAGGGGACCATATGGGACACCAGGATTCGAACTGATGACCTTCTGCATGAAAAGCAAACACCTTACCTCCATGCTATCTCTCCAGCTCCCTGACACTACTTTTGATATCCTAACCCTGCTAGGAGTGATTCATGCACAGAGCCAGGAGTAAGTCCTGAACATCCCCAACTGTGGCTCCCCAAAACAAACTAAAAAGAGATGTAAGCCATCTTGGGCCCACGCGATAGCACAGCGATAGGACATTTACCTTGCATACTGCTGACCTGGGACAGATCTGGGTGGGATCCCCGGCCTCCCATATGGTCCCCAGAACTTGCCAGGAGTTATTTCTGAGCACAGAGCCAGAGTAACCCATGAGCACTGCTGGGTATAGCCCAAAAACCAATAAAGAAAAAAATAATTCCATTCTTTCAGTCTTTATTGATTGATTCTCTACCATGTGTGGTAGTGTGATATTAAAGTCTGTGACCCTGAAATTTATACCATATAGTGACGAGCTAGCTGATTTGATCCCTAATACCTGCCTAGAAGAATTAACACCTGAAATAAATATGACAAGTCAGCATCTTGCAGGGTCCTTAAACTTTCGTAGCTAATGATGTGATATGAATATGAAAAACATACGCTTCACGTACTTATCAGCTCTTTGAGGACATTATACACCATAATCCCATACAAGCACCCCTCACCCACCTCATGTAATCTTCCTACTTGCCAGTTTTACGTCTACAAGAGAAATCTTTTTCCTTTTGTTTTTTCATTATATTAGCACCAAAAAAAATTAAGGTTTTAATCAGTTGTTTTTTGTTTTGTTCTTGGGCCATACCGGGCAGTGCTCAAGGATTACCCCTGGCTCAGCACTCAGAAATCACTCCTGGCAGACTCGGGGGACCATATGGAATGCCCGGGATCAAACCCAGCTCTGTCCGAGTTGGCTGCATGCAAGGCAAATGCCCTGCCGCTGTGCTATCACTCTGGCAACAGTTTTAATCAGTTAACAGTCTTCTGTACTGTTACTATGCCTATTTTTTTTTACAAATTAAGATTTGAAATGAAATTAACAACTAGACTCTCTTTCAAGATATACTGCATTCCAAAAATCTACAAATTTTTACTACCTTATCACCATTGAATTAGACCTCCTTTGCCTAAATACTACTTGGATGCTTTTTTTTTTTTGCCTTAAAGTGTCACTATAGTATGGTTAGCATTTACAGTGGCTTTACAATTTTTTTCTTATTAAGCATATACTAATGTTTTCGTTCATTATGTATTAAGATTTAGAAGCTAGTTGGAAAACCTAACCACCAGTTTAGGAAACATTTTATTCTCCAGACAACTCCAACTCAACATATTATATATAAACTTTTGGAACACAGTACATTTGTGTTCCAATAAGCTTCCAACTGGGCTTCCCCCAAGATAAAAAAAAACATTAATAGGGAGAGGCAGTACTAGGAATAAGGCACCTGCCTTGCATGAGCTAGACCCAGATTCAATCCCTGGCACCCCATAAAATTCCCTGAGCCCATCAGGAGTTATCCCTGAGCATAAAGCCAGGAGTAAACACTGTGCACTGCTGGGTGTGCCTGTTCCAAAAGAAAATGTAAAGGTACTTTATGGTTTTTGGCTATAATTTTTAAATACATAAGATATGATCTTTGTAATTAAGTTCATTCTTATTTGCAAAGATAAAAACACAAATGCCCCAAATTAACAATCCTGTCTTTTGTACAAAATGTTTTAAGCTGTAACATAGCATTATCATTCTTTAAAAGCAATTTCTTGGCTGATCCGATGGCAGTGGTTTATCAGAACTTATTAACGTTAGTATCACAAAAGTTGGTATATAACCCCCCCACTGCTCAATTTGACTGGCTTTAAAAAAATAAATAAAATAAAAACAATTTCTTAAGCATTTTATTGTGTATAAATTAATAATTATAGTTAATCAGATAACTTAAATTACTTAAATAATACCAAATTTGCTATAACTTAATTATAATTGTGCTTAATGCTTCATATAAGCCACAGAATAGTCAAATATCCTTTAATACAAACTAGCATTAGTCACATACTATTGGGTACCAAACAATAATTTGTACAAATTATCTCAATCAACCAATGAGCATGTGTCAACAAAGGATTTTTGATTATAAACATACAGTGACAGTGCTTGCCAACTTTTGAACAATTACTGAAAGTCATGCATATTTTCAAGTATATAGCTAAATGATTTACAGAATTCATTTAATCTTAAAAAACATGCCTATGAAATGGTCCCCATTTCATATAAAGATGAAAAGACCATTAAATGAAGGAATTTGTCCAAGTTCAGAGATATTAGAACTAAGATCTGACCAAGGTAATTTGGTAAATACACATCAATCTTTCTGCCTGCTTTCTTAATCACTAAATTTTATGGACTTTCCATTTTTGGCATAAATCTCATCTATTTGTGGCTTGCTGGTTCCAACACCCTAGGAAAGATAAATACTGGTCCTTTTCCACAACAGTTCTTTTGCATGAAAGGCTCAAAGAAAGATGCTTTTCAGTGTTCAACAAATCAATTCAAAATTTTCCAGAAATAAAAAGGAAAATCGAAAGAGAGCATGGAGGTTTCGCGCTTGCCTTGCATGCAGAAGGATGGTGGTTCGAATCCCCGGCATCCCGTATGGTCCCCCGAGCCTGCCAGGGGCGATTTCTGAGCATAAAGCCAGGAGTAACCCCTGAGCGCTGCCGGGTGTGGCCCAAAAACAAACAACCCCCCCCCAAAAAACAAAAAACAAAAAAAAAAGGGGGGCCAGGAGAGATGTTTGCCAGGAGCGGTGTTTGCCTTGCAAGCAGCCGATCCAGGACCTAAGGTGGTTGGTTCGAATCCTGGTGTTCCATATGGTCCCCTTGCCTGCCAGGAGCTATTTCTGAGCAGATAGCCAGGAGTAACCCAAGCGCCGCCGGGTGTGGCCCAAAAGCCAAAAACAAACAAACAAACAAAACAAAAAAAAGGAAAATCACCGTGCCAGAGTGGTGGTGCAAGCAATAAGATGTTTGCCTTGTGTGCGTTAGCCTAGGATGGACAACGATTCTATACCCTGGTGTACCATATGGTCCCCCAAGTCAGGAGTGATTTCTGAGTGCATGGCCAGGACTAACCCCTGAGCGTCACTGGGTGTGCCCGGAAAAAAAAAAAGGAAAATCAACAAATAATCCAAACAAAATTCACTGATTTGGGTTATTTTACATGATATATTCTGAAATTTTAAATCAGAATCACTTGTAAAGGAGTCATAGGCAAATTTGCTACATATACACCATGCAGCAGAGTATGATAATTAAACCATATGCAAGAGTGTGCCATCAGTTGTATGGACTTATCAAGGAGTTAAATAATTTACATTTTAGATTAATCCAACACTAATTCCTTTCCTCCTTTTAGTTTTGGGGCCTCACCCTAGCAGTGATCAGGACTTACTTCTGGCTCTGTGTTTCAGGGAACAAACATATGCAATGCCAGGGATTGAATAGGGTTCACTGTGTGCAAGGCACATACTTGGCCTCCAATACTTTCTCACCCTCTGGTCCCTGCTCTTTCCTATAATAAACAAATGAAGTCATTTACATTCCAATGAAATTATTTCCCTGAATAAAGATCAGAAAGAGGTTTCATATATTGCTACTTGTGACTGGAAATTGGAGCATTACCTACTAAAAAGCAGGTATACAGAAAGAGTCAAAAACAAGTTTTGAGTCATATTTACCTTTGCTTTCTGTGGTTAAAAAACAGTCTGAGGGCCAGAGCAATAATAGCACAGCAGGTAGGGTGTTTGCCTTGCATATGGCTGATCAGGATTCAATCCCTAACATCCCAGATGGTCCCCTGATCCTGCCAGGAGTAACTGGCCCCCAAACTAGCTGGGGCTAGAGAGATAATACAGCAGGCATGGTACCTGTCTGGCATGTGGCTAACCTAGTTTTGATCATCGACACCCAAGACTCACAGAATACTACAATGAATGATTCCTGAGCCCAGAGCCAGAAATAGGCCTGATCAATGCAGAATGTGGGGAGGGGGGGGAAGGGAAAGGAAGAAGGGAAGGAAAGGAGAAAGAGGAAGAGAGGAAAGAAGGAAGGAAAGAAAAAAGGAAGGAAGGAAGAAGGAAGGGAGGAAGGATGAAGGGAAAAAGGCAGGAAGAAGGAAGGGAGGAAGGAAGGAAGAAGGCTGGAAGGAAGGAAGGAAGAAAGGAAGAAGGAAGGGAGGAAGGAAGAAGGCTGGAAGGAAGAAGGAAGGAAGGAAGAAGGCTGGAAGGCAGGAAGAAAGGAAGGAAGAAAGGAAGAAGGAAGAAGGAAGGAAGGAGGAAGGAAGGAAGGAAGGAAGGAAGGAAGGAAGGAAGGAAGGAAGGAAGGAAGGAAGGAAGGAAGGAAGGAAGGAAAGAAGGGAGGGAGGGAGGGAAGGTGGGAGGGAAGGAAGGAGGGACAAAGGGAGGGAGGGAAAATAGGAAGGAAGGAAGAAAGCAAGGGAGGGAGTGAGGAAGGAAGAGGGAGGGAGGAAGATAGGGAGGAAGGAAGGGAAGGAAGGAAACAAATTCCTGATACTGTCCTCTAAATTTGAAACAGAACTGTGGGGGTTGGGAAGAATACTTCTTTAGGAGACCTCTTCCATAATCTGAGTGCTCCCCTGACTTCCTTTCCCTTTCTTTAAAGTCTTTTCTGAATTCCAAAGAAAAAAGTAATTGTGCAGGCAGGAGAGATAGTAGTACAAAGGGTAATACTTGTACTTGCCATGTATATAACCAACAACCTCTTTGATCCAGGGTACCAAATATGGTCCCGAGTAGAGCCAAGAGTAAACCCAGAGCAAACCTAGGTATAAATCCCCAAAAACAAAAACTTAAAAAAAAAAATCACTGTGCATAAACCTGAATATTTGCATTGAAGGACATAAAAAAATGAAATCTTTTAGCTCTAGATTACTTAACTAGCTTTTGAAAGTGAGAATGTGTACGTTACCTGTCAAGATTTAATGTTCCTGTATAGATAAACTCCAACAGTTTCTGAAATCCATCAGCCTTCACTTGACTCTGATCAAGAAAGACATTGTTCTCGGAAGTGCTTCTGTAGATCGCGCCAAAATACTCACTAAAGGAGGCAAGCACGTTCCTATGAGCTTTAAACTGGAATTCCCCAATCACAACGGTGCAGTCGCAAAGAAAACCTGCTTCTCGCTGTTTGTTCAGTCTCTCTAAAAGGTGTTCACAGTGGTGCGAATACTGCATTTTGGGATCAGGATGGAAGGTCACCCTTGTTCTAAAAGACAAAAAGAAACTATCTAAATCAGCATCCTAAAGCTTTTGAATCAGATGTCTCACCCAAGCAACTGCTATGGAGAATTGGGAAGGGGGAAATAAAAAAACACAAAACGTAAACTCTCGCATCTCCAAAAAAAGTCTAAATAGCTACGGTTAACAAACGCCTCCTTTCCTCCATTTATCTGGACCTGGAACACAAATGTCACTTCCACTAGCTTTCAAAACAAAAGCACGGCTGGAGTCCCAGTACCCCAGGTAAGGTGCCTGGGACGCTTCAAACAGGGCTTAGATTTATTTCCCCAGCAGGGCAGGGCCAGGAGCTCGCTCGCTAGGTGTGGCAAAGTAAGAAATGAAAGATGCAAAAAGTAAAATAAATGAAAAAACAAATCAGGAAGCCATGAAGGGACGATGGAGGTAAACAACATAAGCATAGGGTTTTTGTTTGTTTGTTTTGGGGCCACACCCGGTGACTCTCAGGGGTTCCTCCTGGCTGTGTGCTCAAAATCCCCTCCAGGCTTGGGGGACCATCTGCGATGCCGATGCCGGGGGATCGAACCGCGGTCCGTCCAAGCCTTACAGCTTGCGCCACCGCTCCGGCCCCCATACAGGCACCGAAAAGGGGCTCAGGCTCGTCCCCACGTGGCGGACAGCAGCTCAAAGGTAGGTGGGGACCAAGCAGGGCCGGGGGTTGTCAGTGGCTCCGCCTCCCACTGCAGGACCCGCCCCATTTAGGCCCCGCCCCGACCGCAGGCCCCGCTCCGCCCCCTTGGGCGGCTTCCGCGAGGGACGAGCCTCACAGCGCTCGGCTGCCCGGCTCCCGCTCCCTCGTATCCCCAAGGCCAACAGTACGGCCGCCGCGTCCACGTCCCGCCAGTCGACACCTGCAGCCTGACCCGAGCTGCCACCGCACGGGGCCAGCCCGCCAAAACGCCCGGTGCCTGGACACAGGCAGTGACAGAGGGCTGGGGGGGGTGGGGGGGAAGCCAGAACTCACCTATCGGAAAAAGGGAGCAAGGTTTCCTCACCCTCTTGCTGCCATCTTGGGGGGACGTCACCGCGCTGTGCTCCGCCTTTCCCCTCTTTCTACGTGCAACGTCACTTCCGGGTCCCGTCTTTCCGGGTCGTGTTAAAAGTCTCCAGGCCTTCCCGGAGGGCTCGGGTAATCGCGGAGACTGAAGCCAAAAAGACCTAGCTCCTAATTCTCCGCCTCTTCTCAGAGTATTACGGTAGTGAATGCTGGCCCTGGATTTCAGGCGGACCTGGCTCCTAATTCTCCGCCTCTTCTCCTCAGAGTATTACGGTAGTGAATGCTAGCCCTGGATTTCAGGCGGACCTGGCTCCTAATTGCCCGCCTCTTCTCAGAGTATTACGATAGTGGATGCTGCACCTGGATTGGAGGCGATCCTGGCTAACTGTCCGCCTCTTCTCAGAGTATTACGGTAGTCAACGCTGGTCCGGGATTCCAGGCGGGCCTGGCTCCTAATTATCCGCCTCTTCTCAGAGAATTGCAGTAATAAATGCTGGACCTGGGTTCGAGGCTGACCTGGCAATACCGCCCAGCACCGTGGCTTCCATTCCCGGGTCTTAATTCCGTACTGCTAGTTAGGGTGTGTAATTACTGGTTCCCAGAGCGGGAACCGTTACTCTGCGCCCCAGGAATGTTTTGAGCTGAGCCTTGAGCGTCCCATTTCACTTAACGTCCCCCAAAGCTCTTGGGGTTCCAGAGTTTGTTTGCAGCAATCAAAGGTAGCCCCAGTTTTCAGGATACTTTTAACGGGTCTCTTAGAGAAGCACAACCGTGAATGGAGGCCGGTGGACCGTATTTGCTGGAAACGCTGCTGATTCTGTACTAGAATTAGAAGATTCATCGTGAAATCAGAATTAGTGACAAAGATGTTAGCTCATCTGTGTGATATACAAGAGGCCATGGATGGGCACATCTCTGTCTTCACTCTTTAAAACAATAAAATACACCAGGTTAGAGTGGTTTCTTTCCTAATATCCGCTGACAACAATCTGAAAAGACAAAAAAAAATAAAGCATTTTCTTTAAAACTTGTCAATACCCTATTCGCCACTTGATACTAAAGGAGAGTTTAAATTGTCTTGTCGAGATACTCCTCCCCGCACCCCACAATCAAACTGTTTGCTTTCTTTATAACTTTGTTCTCTGCAACAACCCCATATTTGTGAATAAAAGTACGTTTCTGTATATGGCAAATTTTGAGACTGGCTCCTTCTTGATTTCCACTTCGTATCATTTCCTTTGATTCTACTTTTCTTTCTATTTTTGGTTTTGCTTTTTTGGCTGCACCCTCCAGTGCTCTGGCTTTACTCCTGGCTCTGAACTCAGGAATCTCTCCAGGCAGGGTCAGGGGAACATTTAGGGTACCGAGGATTGAACCGCACCGCATGCAAGGCAGACGCCCTTTCCCACTGGCTGAAGACCCCCCCCCTTATTTGCATTAAATTTTTTTTCCCGTAATTCAGAAATAGTTGAATTTTCCTGGGTCTAAAGATTGATCCGTAAGGGGAAAGAGCCATTAAGATCCGCATCTCAAAAAGTAAACTGATTAAGAGGAAAGTGACTTGTCAGGGAGCTCTGGGAAGACGAACAAGAGGCAGTTAAAAAAAAAATTAAGTAAGAATTTGGGAGGAAAAAACCCCTAAGCATCAAACGGGTGTGGCCCAAAAACCAAAAAAAAAAAAAAAAAAAAAAAATTTGGGAGGAAAAAAAAAGTAAGAATTTGAGAGAAAAAAAATTAAGTAAGAATTTGGGAGAAAAAAAAAGAGGCAGTTTTTACCGTTTTATCTCCTAAGCTGTGCGTTTTATAGGTAAAAGATTGAGTTGAATTTTCAATATTTGCAAGTCAGACACGTTTGCCACGCAGAAAGCTACCCCAAAAGCTGTTGCTGAACGAAACAAAATGCGCCCGCCCCCAAGGTTCCGGACTAGTTTGTTAGGACCCAGCAAGGAAAAGTTGTTTCCGCCCGGTTTCGAACCGGGGACCTTTCGCGTGTTAGGCGAACGTGATAACCACTACACTACGGAAACCTCCCTGCAAAGGGAGCTTCGAATGTCGCCTATGTCCGTGTTGCGAAACGCAGTTCTGTTCATTCGGATCCTTATGTAAAATAAATATAACTTTGGGGGAAAATAGCTAGTGCGCAACGGATCCACACTGAAATTTGCACGCACTTTCTTTCAACCTGCGTAGAAACCAGGCTGGGAGCCTGTCCTTGGGGTCGACCTGGCGGTGGAAGCGGGGTTTTAGTTTATGCCGGGCTGGCTCCGGTGATGGTCGGGGGAGCTGCGAGCTTCAGCCCAGCCGAGGCCAGGCGACTCCGAGAGGGTCCCCCTCGGCCCTCCCATCGCCCCTCGGCACCGATTCTCATCGCAGAGACTTCCAGCCCAGGACTGGCTCTAGCTTCTCCCGGGGAGGGTGGGAGGTGGCGCTGCGCTTCAGTCCCTCCGCCCTCCTGGAGGAGGAGCCGAGATTCTAACTGGCATTAGAGAAAGTCCAGCATTTTGGGCATCGAAAACCACTTTTGGGACACTCGACGTATCTAGTTTGCTGAGCGTGGACACCATCCATATATGCACCAACCTTAGATAAGTTCATTTGCTGTTTCCCTGCAGAGAGGCACACGTATATCTTTAGGCCTAAAATATGGTCAGTTAGGAAATGAGAATAAACTTCCATATTAACAAGGAGGGTAAAACTATAGATTATATATTGTACATATACATAGTATATTATACATGCATGTATAGAATATCCATATAGAATACATGTACATATATGTATATACACAATATACATGTTAATTAATATATAATACATTATATAACGCATATATCAATCAATATATTTTAAATGAAGTATATTATCATATATAATCATATTATATTTAATTGATATATATGATATACATGTTAATATATCATATATTGTATGGTGTGCAAATTAATTATATGTTCTATATTATGTATTAATTGGTGATATGTTAGTATATTATCTAATAATGAATAATATTATCTATAGATCTCTATACATTCTATCCTTTATGTTCACATACAGCCTATCTATGGCCCTGGTAGGCTTGGCTTAGGATCCCGTCCAGAGGATCAATAATAGCAAAGGCACTGAAGGCTCCTTTTCCACTTGTCATCTCTTCCTCTCCGGGAAAACCTTCCCCTGCTGTTCCATCTCTGCCCTTTTTCTCCATCTCTCAGGCCCATTCCGGACCTCCCGGGCGGACCCTGAATATCCGTGCGAATTCTAGACTTCGGGCCAATACAACTCGAGGGCCTGCTGGAAGCCCTTGCTTTGGGCCGGGTTCGAGTCCAGCGAAGACGCTTTTCCCGCGGCTGATCCCGGGAGGTTCCCGCCCCTACGCCTGCCTGCCCGAGTCGCGGCTCCGGGCCCAGTCGGACCGTCCGGCCCTGGGCTCTCCCTCTCCCGCGCGGCCGTGGCCTCTGTGCTCTGTGACGCGCGTTCCAGGCCGACCCGCGACCGCGACCTCGGGGCTGAGCCGCGCGCGCGCTTGGCCGGCGGCGGCGGCGACATGAGCCACTACCAGGTGCCGGTGGTGATCGACAACGGCTCGGGGACCATCAAGGCGGGCCTGGCTGGCTCTCGGGAGCCGCAGTTCGTGTACCCCAACATAATCGGCCGCCCCCCAAGCCGCCCCGCGGGGAGCGAGGGCGCGCGGGAACTCTACGTGGGCGACCAGGCGCAGGAGCTGAGAAACGCGCTGGCCATCAGGTACCTCGTCCCGCCGGCGGGGGAGCCCCAAGGGGCGGCGGGAGGGACCCCCGGGAGAGGAGGGAGCGACCCGCGGCTCTGGCACGGTCCTTGGGTCGCTCCAGAATAGGCAGACGTGCATCCCTCGCTCCTTTAGAGCCCCGCAGATGCTGTCAAACGGACGTGTTGCTCGTGAAGTCCAAGTTCGTCTCCGAACATTGCTCAGTGCGCCACCCTCTGGGCTTTTTCATTCATAGAAATATGAGTACTTATATGTTGATATTACATTATATATAGCATATACAATATATCATATTATGCACATTGCATAATAGATACATACATATGTAATATGTATATACCATGCTCTATATAAATATAGAGTACACATATTCATATATAAATGAGTATACTATCTATTGACTATTGATATTCAATATTGACTATTGATATTCAATAATATTCAATATTATTATGCATTCAATACTCAACATGAATATTCAATGTATATTCTATATGAAACACACACACAAACTCTTTCTTTTAAACTTAAACTTTAAAAATAAAATTGCTTTTATTTTGCCTATCGATTTGTGGACTGGGGGCCGCACTGGGCAATGCTCAGAACTTACTCCTGGATCTACACTGAGGGCTCACTCCTGGCTGGCTCAGGGGCCCACTGGGGAAATAAATCCTGATTTGCCAGGTGCCAGGCCAGAGCCCTCCCTCCTGTCTGATCCCTCTAGTCCCCATGATTTCTCTTCCAAGAGACTCTGGCAGTCCCTGTTCATTAAGGAATATTTTCCAAGCCGCATCCAAGAGCTTCCCGCTGGGCCCTAACTATTAGCAAGAATTGTAATAAATAGAGGGATTAACTCTGGTGTGAAAGCATAGAAACCCGGAAAAGTAAAAGTTGCCTTTTGTTTTGTCGCACTTCCTACAGCTACCCTGTGGAGAGAGGCCTCATTACTTCCTGGGGGGACATGGAGAACATGTGGAAGCATATGTATGATCATAACCTGAAGCTAAAGCCCTCTGATAGCCCAGTTATGCTTACCGAGCCAGCCCTGAACCCTCTGGCCAACCGGCAGCAGATCATTGAAGTGTTTTTTGAGCACCTGAATGTTCCTGCCTTCTACATGTCTGTCCAGGGGGTGCTGGCACTCTTTGCTGCTGGCTTCACAACTGGCTTTGTGCTGAGTTCAGGTGCGGGGGTTACCCAGAGTATCCCTATCTTCGAGGGTTACTGTCTGCCCCATGGGGTCCTGCAGCTAGATTTGGCAGGCAAAGACCTCACCAACTTCCTTATGATGCTACTGAAGGACCATGGCATCATGCTACTCAGTACTGCGGACAAAAGAATACTTGCAGACATTAAGGAGACCTGTTGTTATGTGGCAGTGAACTACGAAGAGGAAAAGACTAAGAAAGCTGATTCTCTAGAAAAAGTGTACCAGTTACCTGATGGGAAAATGGTCAAGCTTCAAGAAGAGCTCTTTCATTGTCCAGAGGCCCTCTTCTCACCAATGCTCCTGAATCTCAGTGCTCCTGGCATTGATAAGATGTGCGTCAACAGTATAATGAAGTGTGACTCAGACCTGAGGAGTTCCTTCTTCTCTAACATCATCCTCTCAGGGGGATCAACCACTTTTCCTGGCTTAGACAAGCGGCTAGTTAAGGAGGTAGCAAAGTTGGCTCCTGCCAACACTCCTGTGCAGGTAATATCGCCCCCAGAAAGGAAAATATCTGTATGGATGGGAGGGTCTATTGTTGCATCTCTGTCAGCCTTCCAGGACATGTGGATCACTGCTGCAGAATTTAAGGAAGTTGGACCCAACATAGTCCACCAGAGATGCTTCTGAATACAACTATAGTGATTGGAAGGAAACATTTTGAATATTTATGACAAACTGTGTCACAAAAACTGTGTGTCTGAGAGAACAAAATATTCCTGTTACACATCAATAATGGGAGAAATTATGGTTTTATGTCATCAAATACCATGTTTTATTCAGTAGAACTAAATTAAATGTTAGCAGAAACATTATTCTTGATCTTGGGGATCAATTTTTTTTTGTTTTTGGGTCACACCCCAGCAGCTCTCAGGGGTTATTCCTGGCTCTGCACTCAGAAATTGCTCCTGGCAGGCAAAGGGGACCTATGGGATGCCGGGATTCAAACCACCATCTGTCCTGTATCTGCCTTGTGCAAGGCAAATGCCCTACCTATATGCTATCTCTCCAGCCCCTCTAGGAAATCAATTTGTGGTAGAATGATATGTGCTAAAAGCTGATTTAATTTTTTTATGTTTATGGTGGTTTCTATGAGGAGGAGTTTAATACAGCAGAGGTATTATTAAGGATTAGATGGCATTAGAATGGGTGAGGGATGGAATGAACCAAGAGTCTAGAGAGGAGAATGAACATATTCAAGGCAAGCTTAACAGATTAATTTTGTTAAAATAAATAATTCACGGAACTAAGAAGACAGTACAGTGGACAGATTGCTTACCTTACACACAGTCATTCAATTCATGTATGATCTCTGGCAGCCAAGTTAGGCTCCTAAGTCTACCAGTAGTGATCCTTGAGTGCAGAGCCAGGAGTGAGTCCTGAGTACCACTAAGTGTGGCCCCCAAACACCAAAAAGTAAAAATAAGAAAATAAACTTTGGGGCCAGAGAGATAGCATGGAGGTAAGGCATTTGCCTTTCATGCAGATGGTCTGTAGTTTGAATCCCGGCATCCCATATGGTTCCCCAAGCGTGCCAGGAGTGATTTCTGAGCTTGGAGCCAGGAGTAACCCCTGAGTACTGCCGGGTATGACCCAAAAACAAAAAACAAAAAGAACAAAAACAAAAAAACTTAAAAAAATTAAAATAATATAAAAAGCTCATATGGAAATATATTACAGTGTCAAAGCTCTTAAAAGATAAACAAAAGCCAGTGACTGGAGGCAACTGAACAATTAAGGATTTAGGAGGACAAGAAAATTAAGATGACTACAGTTGTAGTTTAGAGAATGGTTAGGATGCGCCCTAGTGATCTAGTAATGAGTTAAAAAGTTATTCGCCTGGTGTAAAATATTAGTCCTATATTTGAATTGTAAACAATAGGCTCTATAAGAAATTGCCAAAGAAAGCTGATACATCATTGTGCCTAGATATATATGATGGAACTTAAAGTTTGAGATGACCTGGGTAGTTGAATGACTAATAGCAGTATTGACCTAACTCAAATTATTTTGTATCTATTCTATGCAAAGCACTCTACTAAGTGCAATGAGTGCTAGAATCAGTGTCTATGCTTAAAAGGCCATCTGTCTAGTGCAAGAGTTTTGCACATAGTTATCACTAGAGTCATTTAAAATACAAAAAAATGTTTTTGCTTTGTAATTAAAGAATTTTAAAGTCCATTGGAAATGCTATTTCCTTCAAGGAGTCAAATTCTGTGTCCTTCACAGGTGGAGAAATAGCACAGTGGTAGGGTGTTTGCCTTTTCAGCAGTCAATCCAGACAGATGGATGGTGGTTCAAATCCCGGCATCCTATATGGTCCCCCATTCCTGCCAGGAGCGATTTCTGAGCACAAATCAGGAGTAATCCCTGAGAGCTGCCGGGTGTGACCCATAAACCAATAAAATAAAATAAAAAGAATTGTGATTTTCAACAACTTAGTTTAAAAAAGAGTAAGCCAACTGTTTTTTTTTTTTATACCTGTGGACTAGAATCAGTCCATGGACAAGTAGCTCAAAACCACTGCATTATGTTTCTCATACTTTTACTAATACTTTTATAAGCATCTAGTTAGTAGTCTTATTTGGCCTGTATTTTCCCCTCACTAGATACATTCTTAAAAGATAAGAATTGTGAGAACAGAGAGATAGTTCAATAGGCTGGAGCACAAACTTGGTATGTGGAAGATCCAGAGTACTAACACAAGCTTCCCTCAAATTCTCCCCCATAAAACAACAACAACAACAACCAAGTCTGTGATCTTTCCCTCTTCCCAGATTTCTTTTATACACTCCTAGTATCCCTCCTAGTATCCTAATAGGGAGGGACAGAAAGAGGAGAGGGGTGGGGAGGATAAAAAAGGGGAGGAGAGAGGAGGGGAGGAGGGAGGGAGAGAAAGATGAAAGATAGATAGCTGGATGGATAGATAGATAGATAGATAGATAGATAGATAGATAGATAGATAGATGGATAGATAGATAGATAGATGGATAGATGGATAGATAGATAGATAGATAGATAGATAGATAGATAGATAGATAGATAGATAGATAGATAGATAGATCTAACTAGAAAAGATGTATTTCATTTCTTGGTGGTTCCTACACATTAGTGATTATAAACAAAACTGGATAAGTGTAGAAAATGACTATCTGCAAGTAGCATGAACAACTGATCTGTACTTACTACTTTCAAGTAGTGGTGATTTGTGTAGGGATGAATAAAACAAAGCCTTCATCTAATAATTCTTAGAACTTATTTAAAATTTTATTTACTTTAGGACCAAACCTAACTCTGCTCAGACACCTAACTCATGACTCAGTGCTCTGGAATTATTCCTGAGTAGGATCACTCCTGGAAGGACTCAGGAAATCATATTGCCTGGTACTTCCAGTTTGTGTGCAAGGCAAGTACACTCCCTGCAGTACTCTCTCTCTCCAGCCCCAGAATTTATTTCATGACTAAGATTAGTCATACATATAATTTAAACTTAAACAACCCAGAAGTAGGCAAAATGAAATTTCCCATTTTACAAATTCAGAAATAAAAATCTAATATGGTGGAACATTATATGAATGAAACTCAATCATCAACCTTTTTTAAACTCTATCTTATGGTGATTCTATAAAAAATTACAAAAAGAAAATTTGATATGATCCAGTAATATTCTTAGTTTATCTGAATGACACAAAACACTAATTTGAAGAAAATTTGTACACCTTTCTTAACAGCATTATTTACAGTACCTGAAACAGAATGAATCTAAATACCCATTTACATGACTCGATAAGGAAGCAATGGTATCTTTTTGGTGTTCAGGGGTTACTCCTGGCCCAGTGCTCAGAAATTGCTCCTGGCAGGCTCAGGGGACCATATGGGATGCCAGGGATCGAACATGGGTCCATAACAGGTTGGCGATACCCAAGAAGCAGTGGTTTCTTTATTCAATAGAATACTATTCCATTTGAAGAGATAATATTGGGACACAAGGTAATTATTTTAAGTGAAAAATGCTGCAGACATGTTAGCGTTGCTAAGCAGAACCTTCGTGGGGTCCGGGAACCTTACACAGGAGCACAAGTGGACGGATATAAAATATGAAAATGAAATAAATGAGACCACACAAAATGCATTGTAAGGGGACCCTTGTCCAAGGGACGAGAGACAAATTTACTTTTCAGCTGATGACATTTATAAGCACAGACTCTGGTATGCAAGGTGTCTTCAAAGAGCAGGAGAGCAACACAATGGGGATACAGGCCTTAAATTTACATATTAAAAGACTGTTTTTTCAGGTGAGAAAGAACTCTGCTGGAGGGCAGTGAAACCAGGGCTAGAGATGTTTTTGGTTTAGCAAAAAGCAGGTTTTTCAAGAAACCAAGAGGAGAGAGACAGATATTTATGATGTTTATGTAGTAGCCAGAAAATAGATTTTAGGGGGGATGGAAATAATTGTTTACCATCAAGGAGCTAGACTCAGAAAAATAAGTTGTTGGTGCCAGCAGGGAACTTTTGGCGGGCTTTTGGTACTGACATTTCTTTGTCTGTAGGAGAGCTGAGGCTTGATTTCTATAGTGGCCAAATAGAGAGAAAATGTAATGTTCAGCCATGTTGGAATTACCACCAGTGATCCACACAAAGGGTTAAATGATTGACTTCACTAAGCGGGCCTTTTGGCAAATAATTCTTTTGGAGGAAGGCACTTCACCAAGGAAGGAAAAAACCACATCTGGTGCGTGTTTTCCTTAAATGGGAGGTAACAAAAAAATGTAAGTAAAAAACAACTATTGGGGGCCGGTGAGGTGGCGCTAGAGGTAAGGTGTCTGCCTTGCAAGCACTAGCCAAGGAAAGACCGCAGTTTGATCCCCCAACGTCCCATATGGTCTCCCCAAGCCGGGGTGATTTCTGAGCGCTTAGCCATGAGTAACCCCTGAGCATCAAATGAGTGTGGCCCCAAAAACAAAACAAAAAAAAAAAACAAAACAACAACAAAAAAGAAAACAACCATTGATGGTTTTACTGAGAAGGGGAATCTAACTAAACAAATGAGCCAGCATGCCCCTACAAAACTAACCCCTTGATTTGGTGACATTATAGTGGATACCATAAAGAAAAGGGTAATGGATAATGTTCCTTTTAGTGGTGGGTGTAGTGAATCCTTTACACATAAGAGGTGTTAAGCCATACTCCTAAAATTCTGTGTTGAGAACCAATGTATATAAATTTTGAAAGAGGAAAAATAAATACAGAGGAAAAAGACAAATAAATAGCATTTAGTGAGCTTTAAGATAATTTCAACATGTACATGTAATTGGAGTCCCAAGGAATGATAGAGGAAACAAAAATATTTAGAGCTACTCACACACTGGTGAGTATGGTCTTGGAAATTTTGTGTATTAAACCTTATCATTATCAAGACTGTAAACAATGGTGTCTAAGATAAAATTTTTTTAGTGTTTTGAGATCTGATTTTAAAGCAACTTGTAGGTTGGTACAAACAATCTGAAACTGGTTTCAGGTTTAATCCAATAACCTGCTTAGGATATTATTGGATCATAGATGATCCTTTCAGATAATTCACAATGAATTAAAAGAAAAAGTGAATGCTTTTTATAGTTTTTCCTGCCCTCAAAGAATCTCAAATAAATCTAATATTTTACTTTGCTCTCTGATTGAGGTGCCAATAAGTGACAATTCCACAGGCTGTTTCTTCAAAATGAACACAAGTTGAATTTTTATTTACCTTTTAATTTCTCGCCCCTTCAACTTTTTCCCTGCCCCTACACCCAGCAACCCCACCTCTGTTTACCTTTTAGCTTCAGTTAAAAATTTTATAAGCAATTTGGATTGCACTTTAAAAGTAAAATAACAATTAAAATTGTAATTAAATTAAAATTAGTAACATAAAGCTCAGTTTATGCTTGAAAAAGCTTTATTTAGCAGGTGAGTCAATGGATAATAAGATTAAGAAACAATACTTAGGGCTGAAGTATGGCTCATGCAATAGAACCTTGTACATGTGGGGCCTATATTCCGCAAAAAAAAAAAAAACAAAAAAAACAAAAAAAAAAAACCATATTTGATTGTTGAATGTGCTCACGAATTTAAAAGATCTCCTAAAGATAGAGGGAAGAAAATGAACGCCTGAACCAGCAGAGCCAAGACTTTTTTAGTCAGAGTTTCAAAGTTAGCTCTGGACTTGAGATTTGATTCACAAAGCCAGAGGAGTAATGCAATGAGCAAGGGAGTTTATTTAAATAGCAGTATTCTGGGGTCACTCATCTCACAAGTGGTGACAATGCAGGGACTTGTAAGACCTTTTTCATAGGGTTGCTGGGGCTTCAAGCTATGGACTAAGCTACTTAGTCCATATTGCTTGAGCCAGGTTTAAACTGGTTGGCTGAGTAGCAGAGGAAGAGCAAGGATGCCCAGGGACCTTGGCTTGCAGTTACATAAGGTTTATTGCCCCACAGGGTCCCTGGTGTTGCTAGTTTATCTAACTGTCCTGGTACATGCTCTTGATGTTTTTAGAATTGGCTGTGGTTAAGCCTATAACAAAGCTAGGTTACAGAGCAGAACAATCAATTAATTCTAAACCAAACTTATATTTTGACATTCCCATAAACTTAGTTCTAACATCAGGACTTTTCCTAGGTTTGTAACAAATGTGATAACCAAAATCAAAAATCAAAGTATTGTATTCCTGCCTTAAAATATTTTTGTGCTCTCAAAGCCCAAGTAAGACATCGCTTTTGGTCTCTAGAGGCTGGAAACATTGCTCAGAAGTAACCAATTAGTTTCTTCTTCTTCTTCTTTTTTTTTTTTTTTTTTGTTAGAAAATTATTCAAGGGCTGAAGAGATAGCACAGAGGTAGGGCATTTATTTGCTTGCATGCTGCCGACCAGGGAAGACCCGGTTAGGCCCCCTGCATCCCATATGGTACCCCGAACCAGCCAGAAGCAATTTCTGAGCACAGAGCCAGGAATAACCTTCGAGCAGTGCTGGGTGTGCCCCCCCCCTCCAAAAAAAAAAAAAAAAACCCAAATAAAAAAAAATTCTCAAAATAAGAAAAATGGGTTCTGGAAACATAGTACAGTGAATAGGCCATTTACCTTATACACCTCTCACCCTGTAGATCCTAGACATTCCAAGCCTGGTCAAGAATGACCCCCTGGGGCCGGGCGGTGGCGCTGGAGGTAAGGAGCCTGCCTTGCCTGCGCTAGCCTAGGACGGACCGCGGTTCGATCCCCCGGCATCCCATATGGTCCCCCAAGCCAGGAGTGACTTCTGAGCACATAGCCAGGAGTAACCCCTGAGCGTCACCGGGTGTGGCCCAAAAACCAAAAAAAAAAAAAAAAAGAATGACCCCCTACTCTCATGAGGGGCCTGAGCAATAGTTACATTAGCAGTCCAGTTTTTGCCTTATATGCAGCTGATCTGGTTCTATTCCAGGCATACCACATGGACCCTGGAGCTTGCCAGGGGTGATTTCTGAGCGCAGAGCCAGGAGTAACCCCCGAATACCACTGGGCGTGACCCCACCCAAAAGAATCACCCCCAGAGAGCACAGGGCCAGTAGATCCTTAGAACTGTAGAATGTGGACCTCCACCTTTATACTCCCCCAAAACCTGAAAAAGTTTTTTTTTTTTTTTTTTTTTTTTTTTTTTTTTTTGTGGTTTTTGGGTCACACCCGGCAGCGCTCAGGGGTTATTCCTGGCTCCATGCTCAGAAATTCTCCTGGCAGGCACGGGGGACCATATGGGACACCGGGATTCGAACTGATGACCTCCTGCATGAAAGGCAAACACCTTACCTCCATGCTATCTCTCCGGGCCCAAACCTGAAAAAGTTTTAAAAAAAAACATGTTTAGTCCAAATTCTCATTTAATGAAGGAATCTTCTTGATTTTGTTATTCAGGGGTAACTAGATAGATTCTGTTCAGTATTTACAGTAATTGAAGAGTTGACTATCAAATGCCTTTTAAAGCTCAAACTTAATTTGAAAAATATTTTTATTATTAAAATTTTAAAATAGATATGAAGCTCATCACAAAGAATTGTGAGCATAGAGAAATAACCACACTAACAATGTTAATGAGTGAGACAATATTAATGAGTGAGACAATGTTAATGAGTGAGACATGACAATGTTAATGAGTGAGAGAAGTAGAATGCCTGTCTGGAATACAGGCAGTGTGGGGGAGCAAGGAGATGGGGGTACTGGTGGTGGGAATGTTCCACTAGTGAAGGTGTGTGTATGTGTGTGTGTGTGTTTTAATGACTGAAAACCAACTACAAACATGTTTGTAATCATGGTGCTTTGTTTGTACTTGGGTTGCCCCGTTCACTAGTGCAACCTTCCCACTACCAATGCAACCAAAAGACCCAACTGGGGCAGCCCCACGGGCAGCCCCAAGTAGGAAGATGCTGGTCATACATTTCATTTGGGGGTGGGATGGTTCACACGCAGCTGCGCTCAGGGCTTTACTCCTGGCAGTGTGCTCAGAAATCGCTCCTGGCAGCTCGGGGGACCATATGGGATGCGGGGAACCACCGTAAGTCCTGGGTCAGCTGCGTGCAAGGCAAATGCCTTACCGCTTACCATCTCTCCGCCCCAAGGGTCAATCAATTTCTTTCTTTTTTTTTTTTTGGTTTTTGGGTCACACCTGGCGGTGCTCAGGGGTTACTCCTGGCTGTCTGCTCAGAAATAGCTCCTGGCAGGCACAGGGGACCATATGGGACACCGGGATTCGAACCAACCACCTTAGGTCCTGGATCGGCTGCTTGCAAGGCAAACACCGCTGTGCTATCTCTCCGGCCCCGGGTCACTCAATTTCAAAGGCGGAACTACAGCGTGGGCGGGGGAGGCAAGAAACAAAAGCGAAACGTGACTTTAAACATCGCGATATTTGCAGCGGGACCATCTTAGCCAATCAGCGCGGTCGGCGGCAACTGTACTTAAACGGAGCCGCGGCGCCGCCATCTTGGCGGGTTGTGGGAACTGCGAGCGGCCCTCTCGTCTAACCCTAAAGAGAAAGGCGTAGGTGCTTGGCCTTGGCAACTCGCCCGCTGTTTTTGGGCTGGCTTTCAGCGGGCGAAAAGGCCCAAGACCTACCGCCACCCACCATCTAGTGTCTCAAGGGCTCAAGTCCTGCCCGCCACCCTCCCAGGAGCGAAAAGCCAAAAAAGTCAGCCGCTGGCCGGCTCTCGCCCTCCCGGAACCCGCCTCCGTCCCCAGCGTCCATCCCCGCCCAAGGCCGCGGTCGGTCCGGGCTTCTTCGGAGGCACCGTTGCCGTCGCGAAGAGTTCGCCTCTGTCAGCCGCGGGGCCTGGGGCCGGGGACGGGACCCCTGTCCGCAGGGAGAGAAACTGGAGTCGGGCCCTCCACGGTGCCTCCCCGAGCTGTGGGATCTGCACCCGGGACTCGAACCCTACACTTCTGTTAGCCTGAACTGGGCTGGGGGAGGAAGCCGAGAGGCGGCCTTTCCTGTGCCAGGGGCTTTGCGTGTCTTCTTGCACTCAGAAGTGGGCCTGGAGGCGCGCAGCCCATCGCATGAGGCCCCTCTTGCCACTAGGCCTGTATCCTAACTGGACAATTAAGTGTAGACCTATGACAGTAAATTTATTAAATATATTTCATAAAATATTCGTGAGGATGTGTTTGAAATAATAGGTCTGTATCATCTTGGCACCTTCGAATTGGTCCCAGCTGCAGGGAGAGGACAGGGATTAAGTCTCTTGCCTAGCTGGAGGCCTACCTGGTTTCTATTGTGAGAACCAAAACCCTTGGGCCTAGAGCCAAGGTGGTCCAAAGTGGGCTACCAGTAAAGCCTTTTTACACTCTACAGCTTCCCCATAGGCAGAGGGTGTTAGCCCAAAGATTAAATCGCAAAATGTATCCTTTCTAGGGCAAGACCCTCCCTGCTCTATGAAAACGAGGAACTAGGTGGATCCCAGTGTTTCACCATATAAGGACCCCTTGATCCAAAATGGAGTCAGCAGTGAGTTAGACATCAATCCTAAGATTGGATGTGATTTCTGTGCAAAATGGAAATGGGCCAATCATGTAAGTGGTGAAGGATGAACTGCTTGTATTAACCAATGAAATGCTTGTAAAGTCCTATATATACTGGTTGGAAATTTGCTTTGGGGTCCTTATCAAGACTCCACAGTGTTGGATGAGACTTGGACCTCGACTAGCTGAATAAACTCCCTTCTGTGTCTGGAGGTGGTCTTTGACTCAGTACTGACTGGGGTGTCAACTCTGACCCTACACCATTCTAGGGCGCCCCTAGCTAATGTCTTCTGAGGGCTGCCTGTGATCCCAGAGCACTGAATCATAAGTAAAGCCCCAAGAGGTGCTTACCCCAGAGGGGTTTAACTACAGGCATTACTGCTGGTCAGTTACTACTCCCCTTCTCCAAAATAAATAAGATGGAGGAGGGGAGGCTAGTTTTTGTTCAGGAAGAATTAGCAAACCCATTAGGTAAAAGGGAACAATTACCCTGTTAATCTGTCCTCTCCTTCCCCAAACTTTCCCAGGCTTTTGTATAGATTCATCCTAAATGAGTCAGCCCCTTTTATTTTTTTCTTGGCATAGAAGTTGTTGTAGCTTCCAGCCCAGTAGTGGAGAGCTTGCATCGCTGGAGTGAGTCCTCGGGTTTCATCCAGAACCCCTAGGAAGTGAAATAAAACGACTAGGCCTGTATCCTAACTGGATGATTTAAGTGTAGGCCCATGACAGTAAATTTATTAAATATATTACATAAAATTTTCATATTTTCACGAGAATGTGTATAAAATAATAGGTCTGTATCATCTCAGCCTACTACTGGAGGTAAGGCCCTGAGAGAGGCCTGTGGAAAAGCTAGTGTTCTTTTACTATTGGTCTTTAAAATAAGGAAAAATAATTTTGTCAGTTTGCTTTTTGTGGAAAGAACGAAGAAAGCAATGAAAAAAGTTTCAGTTCTGTTTTTGCTGAAGACCTTTCTAAATTCCTGAAGTAACTACACTTAAGTTTACATTTACTCAAATTGACCTTTAAAATCTCTTGAAGGCTGCCAGGATTTCTTTGAAAAGTAGATGTTTTTTGTTACTGCTCCATCTAGTGGGATTTTCGGTTCCCTACATTTAGAAAATTGCTGTGATAAGAAATGAGCTATGGGAATGCTTTTCTCCCACCATTAAAAAGGAAATACTAATAATGAGATTTAACAATTTAACAATTGTTGACTAGTTCTATCTTATATTCAAAAAGTTCCCTCTGACTAATGTTTTGCATTCTAAAATTCTTAGTGTTACAAAATTTGATTTGGCAAAGTGAATCACTTAATCTTGTAGCAAGGGATCATAATGTCATTCACGAGATAACTTATAAATATTTATAGATAAGTTTAATTGCTGCAAGATTTAAGTGATTTAAATTCTTTTAGCAGATGGGAAACATGCTCAGAGGAATTTAAATGACAACATTAATTTTTGATGGAGTACTGTGCTCCATTTACCATTCAGAACTTTATTATTTCTTTGGTTTTTGGGTCATACTTGGCAATGCCCACAGGCCACTTCTGGCTCTGCACTCTAGAATTAGTCCTGGCAATGCTTGGCAAACCATATGGGATGTGGTGGATCGAACAGGTAGGCTGTGTGCAAAGCAAAAAATCTGTTGTACTATTGGCCTGGCCTGTTTGACACTTTGATGGTGCATTGGTGTGTCTGGAAGGATGATTTGATAGCATTAACTTCATTATTTTCTCTTGAGCATGTTTTGGTCTCTCTGTGTCTCTCTGTGTCTCTGTCTGTCTCTCCCTCTCCCCCCAGCTCCCATCTTTTCCTCTGGATTTTTAAATAAAACCTGTTTTTCAACTTTTATTTTGCATTTTGGGCCACACCTGGTGGTGATCTGGCTCTCAGGAATACTCCCATCAGACTCAGATGATTATGGGATGGGATCAAATCCAGATCAGTTGTGTGCAACACAAGCATCCTATCTGCTGGCCCCAAAACTTTTTACTCACTGCTCATCTCTTCCTGAAATTCTTTGCTGTGAGGGAGATGATGGACCTGAAAGGCCTGGGTAGGTCTAGGACTGATTTTACTTTCTTTGCCAGAGCAAGGCTAATAGTCCTAGCTCTTCCCCAGTTATTCTGGGGTGACCACAGGTGGAGAGAGGCAGTGATAGTGGCAGATTCCCAGGCTGCTGTCTTTCTTCTTCCCACTTTACATAAGTCTCCTGGGAACTTGCACCAGCATCACTTGCAAGGTGAGTACTTCACCACTGAATTGCATTCTGGCCCTAGAACAAGAACCTTAGAGGTTGCATGTTTGGGAGCTTTAGTTTTCATTCTCTTTCCCTTACCATGGTTTACAATAGTGTTAATATTTTTGTTTGATGTCCAGAAATCACAAACCAAACCAAAACAACAAAAATTCCACCTTTCATTTTCTCCTTTTGACTTTCCTCTATTTCTCCTCTCCTTTTTCTCATTTTCACTTTTTTCTTTTACTTTTCTTTTTTTTTTTTTTTGTTTTTGTTTTGTTTGGTTTTTGGGCCACACCTGGCAGTGCTCAGGGGTTACTCCCGGCTCTCGGCTCAGAAATCACTCCTGGCAGGAACGGGGGACCATATGGGATGCCGGGATTCGAACCACCTTTGGTCCTGGGTTGCCACTTGCAAGGCAAACGCCCTACCGCTGTGCTATCTCTCCGGCCCCCACTTTTTCTTTCTTGTAGAACTTGCATTATGAAGTCACTCTTGTGGATTGTGTCTGTAATTTGTAAAAGCTCACTTAACTTTGGTTGTTAGTATCAGAAATCTCTTTTCTTTCTTGTTGAGGCAACATGATAGTAGTGTTAATGCTTTTGGTGAATGCACGTAGTTACTGCACCTCCACCATTATAGAAGTGCCAAAATCATTATTATCCTTGTGTACTAATTTGCAGAGGTTATAATAGGAGAAAGGGCTTATTAGGATAAGTTTGGAATTTGTGCCATTTATTTTCAGTTACTTATGTTGAGTTCCAAATAATAAAAGAGGATTTAAGAATTTTATGCTCATGATGCAAATTCTGGTTTTAAAAATATTGAGAAGTGGGCCTGATTTGCCTTCAGCATGAGAGTTGTCTTGTAAGGACTATAGATTTTGGCTCTGAAGTTGACCAGAACTTGAATTTAGCCTGTCCTGGTTCTGGGTCAAAATTCCTAGATTAGAAGAAAGACTTAAGAGATTTAATAATAGCATATACCAGTTTATGTACGCTGGTTTTATGTACATAGTTTATACACAGTTTATATATACTCACACTTATACAAAAAGCTGAGAAAAAAAAGAGTTTTAAACTAAAATGAAAATCAAGTGACAAAAGGTAAGTTGTCATTCCTTCCCCTATTCTTTTAAGTTAAGGATTTATGATGAAGGGCCGGAGAGAGCCGAGCAGTAGGGCATTTGCCTTGGCACAGTTGACCAGCAATGGACTTGATTCGATTCTCGGCATCCCAGGTGGTCCCTGAGCCTGCCAGGGGCGATTTCTGAGCTCAGAGCCAGGAGTAACCCATGAGCACTGCTGGGAGTGACACAAAAACCAAATAAATTAAATAATTTGTAAACAGGGCCGGAGAGATAGCAGGGAGGTAAGGCATTTGCCTTGCGTGCAGAAGGTCGGTGGTTCGAATCCCGGCATCCCATATGGTCCCCCGAGCCTGCCAGGAGCGATTTCTGGGCGTAGAGCCAGGAGTAACCCCTGAGCGTTGCCAGGTGTGACCCCCTCAAAAGGAAATGTTAAAATGCATAGTTATAGCAATAAAAAAACATGAGTACATCAGAAAAAGTACTGTAAAAATACTGAAATTATAGCTAAATAAAAAAAAGTTTATATTACTGGAGAAAGTAGTTATATTCACCTTGTGATAATTTTTTAGAATTCAAATAGCTTACCAAAATGCACCAGTGATTTATGTTCAACCTTGGAAGAAAAACTCAATTAAAATTGCAATTGAACTGTACTGGCACCAATGAGTTCAACTTGACCTCATATGCTTCATATGCCAGATAATCATCTTTCAAGTGTACAAACAAGGAGGCATAGCTATCACAGAATGAAAAATACATTTGTTCCAAGACCATTTACTGCTTTAACAAGCGGTGAAAGCTAGCCAGAAATGTATAAACACCTAACATGGTGTTATTCATAGGCTTAACATGTTCAAAGACTTGGGGAGCAGTTTAAAAACAGCTTTGAAGTCATAACTAATAATGCATATTTCCTGGAGCCCTTCTCCTGGGAGGGCAAAGTAATTTATCTGATTTACTTTCCTGGACATCCTGTAAGAGGAGCAACTACTATTATCTCCTTTTTATAAATGGAGAAACTGAAACACCTGGAGATAAAAGAGGTCAGATTATTTGAAGAATGCTGTTCGCTGGTCAGTAACACATCAAAGAATTTAAGAACACACTTTAAACCTTTTAACTTCCATTTTAGAAAACTATATTATAAATATCATGACTTTATTTCAAAGTTAATCATTTTAAAGAATCTGCTTTGGTAAGGGAAGGTGTCTAAAATTAGACTTTTCACAGTAACTAGAATCTTAATGCATTGGGATGGATCTTTGTAAAGCTGTGATGGTCATTTAAACAAACACAAAAAGCTAGTCTATTGCATTGTTTTGGATGACTTCAAAGGTAAACAGAGTTCCCATTCTTAGAGGTTTTATTGGCGAGAAAGACCATCTAAGTAGATTATTGTAGCACTATATTACTTAAATTTAACCAAATTATTTTATTTCTCAACCCTATTTATCAGTTATCTGGGCATCATCCCTTACTCTGCCCACAGCCCATCGTGTTATCTTGAAAATTTACCCTGAAGACATCTAATTATCTTCATTGTTCACTATTTGGGGTGGAGGTTGCATTTTGGGGCCTGACCTGGGGGCGCTCAAGGGTTACTCCTGGCTCTGCACTGAGAAATTACTCCTGGCAGGCTGCAGGACCATAAGGTATACTTGGATCAACTCAGGTTGGCCACATGCAATGCAATCACCCTTCCTGGTGTGCTAACACTCTGCTCGGACCCCCATCATTCACTGACTAGTTTATCTTTGTCTCAGTTGGCCCCCAGCTACCACTAGTTCTTTTTTTGAATGTACTTTGGGTGATCTTATTAATTATAATCTAAAATGTGTTTTTTCTATATATAACTGGTGATTTTACATTGCACTTGGAATAAAAAATTCAGTTTTTATCAAGATTCTGCATGACCTGGTTCCTGTTTACTTCAATCTCTTTTCCAAAATAATGCAAATGAGACTTAAAATGACTGAAAGGAAAGAGTGAATAATTTGATGTAATTTCTCCTCAGGATTTATTCAGTCTATACTGAGTTTTCCTCTGAAGAAATAAAATTATAAAGTCTATTTAAATGAAGTTTTTTTTTTTTAATCAAGATTCTTCATGATCTGGTTTCTTTTTACTTCAATTCTTTTTTTTTTTTTTTTTTTTTTTTTTGGACCACACTCTGAAAGACTTTATGCTCAGGGCTAGAAATTTTCAGCTTATTATTTTATTAGGCACATGGAAGTCATTAGATAAGTTTTATTATTGAGATAGTAAGGTTACAATAGTGTAAAACAACTTTTAACAACAGCATATACAATCATGAAAATTTAATTCTACCATTCTCCATCTCTTAATCTTTATTTTCTTGGTACTATCTCTCAATTGCTTACTTATTATAGAGATTTATATAAATGACATAACTTAAATAATATTGTCCTATTTAATTTTTGTCTTAAATAGTTTGTTAAATAATTATTTTAAAAATGGGATGGTTGTATAAGTTATTTCTGTTTCATTTAATTTTTAAAATATTTTTGGTTTTAGGGGTGGCTCTTCATTTGGCATTTATTGCAACTACCTGATTAGCCAAAAAAGTATATATACAAAAATATAATAATTATATTTATATATATGATAATATTTTTCTTTTGGTTTTTGGGTCACACCCAGCAGCACTCCTGGCTCTACACTCAGAAATTGCTCCTGGCAGGCTTGGGGGACCATATGGGATGCCGGGATTCGAACCACCATCCTTCTGCATGCAAGGCAAATGCCCTACCTCCATGCTATCTCTCTGGCCCCTGTATGATAAATTTTTATATTAAAAGATACTGTTCTGAGGCCGGCATGTTGGCGCTAGAGGTAAGGTGCCTGCCTAGTCTGCGCTAGCCTAGGATGGACCTATGTTCGACTCCCCGGCGCCCCATATGGTCCCCCAAGCCAGGCATGATTTCTGAGCTCATAGACAGGAGTAACCCCTGAGCGTCACCGGGTTGTGCCCCAAAAACCAAAAAAAAAAAAAAAAAAGATACTGTTCATGGGCCGGAGAGCTAGCATGGAGGTAAGGCATTTTGCCTTGCATCCAGAAGGACTGAGGTTCGAATCCTGGCATCCCATCTGGTCCCCCAAGCCTGCCAGGAGCAATTTCTGAGCCTGGAGCCAGGAGTAACCCCTGAGCGCTGCTGGGTGTGACCCAAAAGCCAAAAAAAAAAAAATTTTTTTTTTTGTTCTGGAGAGAAAGGAACTCTTATTTAGGGCTGGTGGGAATGCCATATAGTCCAACCTTGGAAAGCGATATGGAAATTCCTCCAAAAACTGGAAATTGAGCTCTCATCCGATCCAGCTATACCACTCTTAGGGATATACCCTAGGAATATAAAAATACAATACAAAAATCTCTTCCTCACACCTATATTTGTTGCAGTGCTATTTACAATAGCCAGACTCTGGAAACAGCCAAGATGCCCTTCAACAGATGAATGGCTAAAGAAACTGTGGTACATATACACAATGGAGTATTATGCAGCCATCAGGAGAGATGAAGTCATGACATTTTCCTATACATGGATGTACATGGAATCTATTTGCCGAGTGAAATAAGTCAAAGGGAGAGAGAAGGGCCCGGGGAGATAGCACAGCGGTGTTTGCCTTGCAAGCAGCTGATCCAGGACCAAAGGTGGTTGGTTCGAATCCCGGTGTCCCATATGGTCCCCCGTGCCTGCCAGGAGCTATTTCTGAGCAGACAGCCAGAAGTAACCCCTGAGCACCGCCGGGTGTAGCCCAAAAACCAAAACCAAAACCAAAACAAAAACAAAAAGGGAGAGAGAAAAACGCAGAATAATCTCACTCATCTATGGCTTTCAAGAAAAATAAAAGACATTTTTTGCAGTAATTCTCAGAGATAAAAGAGAGGAGAGCTGGAAGGTCCAGCTCACTACATGAAGCTCACCACAAAGAGTGATGAGTGTTGTTAGAGAAATAAATACATTAAGAACTATCATAACAATGTGAATGAACAAGGGAAGTAGAAGCCTGTCTCGAGTATAGGCGGGGGGGGGGGTGTGGTGGGAGGAGGGAGATCTGTGACATTGGTGATGGGAATGTTGCACTGGTGAAGGGTGGTGTTCTTTGCATGACTGAAACCCAACTACAATAATATTTGTAATCAAGCTATTTAAATAAAGATATATTAAAAATGATACTGTTCTTTTTTAAACATTATTGTAATTGAAATGAATTTATTTTTTTTCCCCTGGATTTTGGGCCACACCCAAAGGTGTTCAGGCTTTACTCCTGACTCTGTGCTAAGAAATCACTCCTGGCAGGCTCAGGAGACTGTATGGGATGCTCGGGAGACCATATGGGACCATGTGAGACCTGGAAATCAAACCCAGGTAAGTTGGCTGCGTGCAAGGCAAACACCCTACCCACTATGCTATCACTTTGGCCCCTGAATTTTCACTTTACTATTATATATATTCTAGGTCTAGGCATACATCATTATAAATCAGCATAAATATCTACTATATTTAGATAAATATCTACTATAATGTTTAATTTTCATTTATCGTCATAAAATTATTTTACTCACACTGCCCTCTTATGAGTAGTTCTTCTGATAGTTATTTTTTATTTTATAGCCTAAACATTTAAAAAGCTCATTTGGGGCCAGAGAAATAACACAGCTGTGGGGTGTTTGCCTTGCATGCAGCAAATCCAGGACAGACGGTGATTTGAATCCCGGTATCCCATATGATCCCCCGTGCTAGGAGTGATTTCTGAGTGCAGAGCCAGGAGTGGTCCCTCAGCTCTTTAAAAAGTTATAGGGACTGCCCACATAAAACGAGAGTTAGAATCAACCACTACGTGAAGATAGGGTTTGTTTGACAAAAAGTTAAAGTGTGTAACATCCATTTGCAATAATTCATTTGTCTGCATATCTTGGAGTTTAGCTCCAGCTACATGTGAAATACAATTTAACAGTGCACAAACCTGACATGCCCTGATTATCTGTCTGGCTTGTCTATAGAAGGTGATGATGCACATGAAGGTGGTGGGCGTTTGTGTACAGGGCTTTATGCTCTTCCATAGATGATGTAGAAACAGGTGCTGCCAGGTGATAAGTTTCATTTGTTTGAGCCATCGGTTCACATGGGCCATATCGGTCCACATCGGTCCACATCGGTCAGCCATGGGCCTAACACATGAGAAAGGTCAATCAACATGGTGAGTTCCACTTGTTGGGCACACTTATACTTTATAGACAACGTTGTCATCAGTGAGAGGATAGTGATCCTACCATAACCTGATGATGAAACATCTTTACTTGTCTCTGGATAGGATCTGTCAATTTCCCCAGAAATTCTGCATATAGCTCAGAAACTCCCTGAAAAATCCTTGTATAACTTCCTTTAATTCAGAATCAGCATCAATCTTTTCCCAAGTTCATAGCACCACCTCCTGGATCTTCTCTAATATAGCACAAGGCAAGAAAGCTTGTGCTTGAACATTTGCATAATTCCCCAGATCAAGAGTTCATAACTTGGGGCCAAAGTGATAGCACAGTGGTAGGGCATTTGCCTTGCATGCTGCTGACACGGAATGGACCTGGGCTTTATCCCTGGTATCCCATATGGCTCCCGAGCCTGCCAGGGGTGATTTCTGAGCACAAAAGCCAGGAGTAACCCCTGAGGACTGCCAGGTGTGGCCCCAAAACAAAATAAAACAAAAACAGAGTTTATAACTGAACCCCTGAAATTCTCCTTTTATAATGGCATAGGATGTGTTTAATTTTAGTCTCATCACTAAGCCACATTCTCCACTGCAAATATTGCAAAGGGCTCAGGCAGATCTTAGCAATCGCATGAAAATCCTGAGGTGTCCAAAGCCCACCCTCACTTCAGTTAGTAAGGAATTCAAAACAGGATGCGAAAATGACATGTATGAAGCACAAGCATTTTTGTTTGTTTGTTTTGTTTTGTTTTTGGGTCGCACCCAGCAGCACTTAGGGGTTACTTCTGGCTCTACACTCAGAAATTGCCCCTGGCAGGCTCGGAGGACCATATGGAATGCCGGGATTCGAACCGCCGTCCTTCTGCATGCAAGGCAAATGCCTTACCTCCATGCTATCTCTCAGGCCCCTACAAGCCTTTTTAAACTGTCTTAGTGAGGCCATATTCACATCCTCATAAGATGGAGGTTGATTATTCTCCTGATGGGTAGGGATGAAGGAGCTGTGTCTAGAGTGCTCTCTGCCAGGCTGCAGTGGGGGAGGAGAAGAGAACGTTTCTACAGAATACTTTAAGTTTGAAGAGGCAATAGCCAGCTCATTTCAGTTTCCCACTTCATTTGATATATTAGTCCCGGTAAATGTTAGTTTCTCTGGTTTAATGCCAGTGGTGAATGGCTAATTACTGGCCTTAAGATTGCTTCTAGTTTGAGAATGCTTCATCATTGGGAAGGTGCTTTTTCTTTCCAATATGGAAGACATGTTGGAAAGTATGACCTGTACAATCTGTAATGCACGATGTATGTAAAAGCACCATAATAACATAAAACCTCCTAAGAGTAACGCCAAGCTGCCTAGTATATATGTCACCACTCCATTAAAGGATACAGTAAAAATAATGGTAAAAGGTCTATTGCCTTCGTTCCAAAGCCAAGACACTATTATAATCTTGATCCAAAAGGGAATAATGGCCCTCATCTACGAGGGGATTATCAACCTGATCTACAAGGGTCTCATCTCACCTCTGTTGTTGAGGTCTTCTCAACTGGTCCCTGTTTAAGCACAGATATAGAAAAATCTACAAGCTTTAATCCTACAGGGAAGGGGGAAATAGGGTCTGGAATAGAGTCACTGCAGGAAATAATCCAAAGTAGACTGGAGAGAGAGATGAAACACGAGACCAGATATTTTTCCACCACATGGAGCAAGAGGAAACAGACTGGCCAGAACCACAATAATTATTGGGAAAATAGGACCACCCTCATGGGTAGGGGATGGGGAATTAAGGTAAAGAATCTATCTAGAAGTTCTTCCCGCCCAGTGGGTCTTTGACATTTAAAAGAAAAAGCCATCATTGGTTTTTTTCTTTTGGATATATATATATATTTTGGTGTCACACCTGGCAGTGCTCAGGAATTACTCCTGGCTCTGCAATCAGAAATCACTCCTGGTAGACACAGGGGACCATGTGGGATGCGGGGCTTGGAACCACCGTCCATCCTGGATTGGCTGCGTGCAAGACAAATGCCCTACCACTGTGAGAAGCCATCATTGTTAAGGGTGAAGGCTGGCATAGCCATATTATTTAGGTGAAGGCTGGTTAACACAACATTAGTTCATTTATTTATTTTATGTGCCACATATAAATGAAATTATAGTATTTATTGTTCTTCATCTGAATTTAGCTTCATGAAGTATAATACCCTTAGGTTCATCCATGTTACAAATTAATATTTTCATTTGTTATGGCTAAATAATATTCCACTACCCACATATATGAATTTATTTTTGGGCATTTCATTCTGTTTCATTAAGATATATATATACAGAGCATAAAAACCGGCTATCCTTTGCAAAAGCTGGCTCCCTGTGTGTGACACCAGGCGGGGAAAATCCGCGAAAGTACACCGGCCCAGTGGGGCTCAGCTGTGAAAGACTGTGAGTGTGACCTGTCTATGTCTGTCTACTGTCCTCTTGCGTGAAACTCTTGCGAGTGGGGCAAAAAGAGGCTCAGAGGAGCACGGCCGCTCCGCTTCGCTACGCGGCCGTGCACTCTTTCTAAGGAAAGAACTCCATTGCAACAAGAAGGAAAAATCACACTAAGAACGGCGCTATATCACAGAAGCAAACATTTCTCTCTGGACTGTCTTCTCTGTTACATGCTCGGGCCTAAGATTTGACCCAGTGTGAGGCTTCATCCACGGAGGACTCCCCTCCCTTAGAGGCAAGTCAGCCCATCCAGAAAGGGAGGAGCCAGAGGAGTGTGCTGCCTACATCATATAGACAATGAATACCACTACAACACGTAGAAAAACCCACAATACAAATGTGACAATGGGGAAACAGCGCAGGCCAGCATCAGACATAGAGAATGAAGATGACAATTCTGAGGACCAGATAATGACTGAACAACTAATCAACCTCTCAGATAAGGACTTTAGACTAGCAATATGGAAGGTGCTCAACAGACTCCAAGAAACCATGGATCGAGTTGAACAGAACACTAATAAGAACCAAGAAAATATGAAGGCAGAAATGACAAAACTCCAAACTGAAATAACATGTCAACTAACAGGCCTGAAAAACTCAGTAAACGAAGTGAATGACAAAATGGATAAGCTCTGGGACAGGGTATCAGAAGCTGAGAATAGACTTGGTGCTGTGGAAGATGAGATACATAACAATTCCATACAGCAGGAGAGATTGGACAAAAAAACTTAAAGCAAATGAGCAGACAATGGAAAAATTAGTCAAAGAATGGGAACAGACGAAAATAGAAGTCTATGATAAGATCAACAGAAACAACTTAAGAATCATTGGAGTCCCAGAGACCCAGGAAGAAAATTTCCAGGAAGAATCAATGGTCAAGAACATCATTAAAGAGAAACTCCCAGAGCTAAAGAATATATGTGATCAAATCCTGCATGCCCGAAGAGTACCAACCAAAAGAGACCCCAGAAAAACCACCCCAAGACACATCCTAGTCACAATGACAAATCCCACAGATAGAGACAGAATTCTGAAAACAGCAAGATCAAAAGGGGAAATCATGTTCAAGCAAGCTTCCCTGAGATTTACAGCAGACCTGTCACCAGAAACGCTCAATGCCAGAAAGCAGTGGTGGGATATTGTGACAAGACTGAATGAAATGAATGCTTCACCCAGAATACTATACCCAGCAAAACTCACTTTCCGGTTTGATGGAAGAATACATGGTTTCACAGACAAAAAACAGCTCAGAAACTTCACAGACACAAAACCAGTCTTAAGAGAAAAACTGAAAGACCTAATCTAAGACAAGACTACCCAAAAGACACACCAAATTTTGAAATAAAGATGGCGTTAAATCCCAGGACAATTCTTTCTCTCAACGTCAATGGACTAAATGCACCAGTTAAGAGACACAGAGTGGCTAAATGGATCAAAAAACTCAATCCAACCTTCTGCTGCCTACAAGAAACGCACCTGAATAGTCAGAACAAACATAGACTCAAAATAAAAGGCTGGAGAAAAGTTATCCAAGCAAACAACACCCATAAAAAAGCTGGAGTGGCCATACTAATATCAGATAATGCAAACTTTATACTCAGGAAGGTTGTAAGGGACAAAGACGGACATTTTATATTAATCAAGGGGTACGTAGAGCAGGAAGAATTCACTCTCCTAAACATATATGCACCGAATGAGGGGCCAGCAAAATATTTAATACAACTGCTGACAAATCTGAAAAATAATATCAACAACAACACAATAATTGTGGGGGACCTAAACACGGCTTTGTCAACACTGGACAGGTCAACCAGACTGAAACCCAACAAGAATATACTAGACCTGAGGAGAGAAATGGAAGAAAGAGGCCTAGTGGATATATATAGGACACTCCATCCCCAGAAACCTGGATACACATTCTTCTCCAATGTACATGGGACATTCTCCAGGATAGACTACATGCTGGCACATAAAACATACCTCCATAAGATCAAGAGGATAGAAATTTTGCAGACTACCTTCGCTGACCACAAGGCTCTGAAATTATTTGTGAACTCCAAAGGGACTCAGAAGAAACACTTTAACACCTGGAAGTTAAACAGCCTCATGCTCAATAACCAGTGGGTCCGAGATGAAATCAAGGAGGAAATAAAAAGGTTCCTGGAAACAAATGACAATAAAGACACAAACTCTCAGAACTTATGGGACACAGCAAAAGCAGTACTGAGAGGAAAATTTATAGCTTTGCAAGCACACATCAGGAAGGAAGAAGGAGCTTACCTGAGTAGCTTAATGACACAGCTAATAGAACTAGAAAATGCTCAACAAAAGGACCCAAGAACAGGAAGACAGAAGGAAATAACAAAGCTGAGAGCAGAAATCAACGAAGTGGAAACTCAAAAAACAATCCGAAAGATCAACGAAAGCAGAAGTTGGTTCTTTGAAAAAATAAACAAGATTGATAGACCACTGGCAAACCTAACAAAGAAAGAGAGAGAGAGAAACTTGATAACTCGTATCAGGAATGAAAAAGGAGAGATCACTACTGATATGACAGAGATTCAAAGGGTAATCAGAAACTACTTTGAAAAACTCTACGCCACTAAAAATGAGAACCTGGAAGAAATGGATAAATTCTTGGACTCTTATAATCTTCCACGGTTGAAGGAAGAGGATGTAGCATATCTAAACACCCCCATCACCATTGATGAAATTAAAACAGTAATCAAATGTCTGCCGAAAAACAAAAGCCCAGGTCCAGATGGATTCACTAATGAATTCTATCAAACTTTCCAAGAGGAACTACTGCCAATCTTGGCAAGACTCTTTCATGAAATTGAACAAACAGAAACACTTCCAAATAGCTTTTATGAAGCCAACATCACCTTGATACCTAAACCAGACAGAGACGCTACCAAAAAAGAAAATTACAGACCAATATCACTGATGAATGCAGATGCAAAGATCCTCAACAAAATCCTGGCAAATAGGATTCAATGCCTCGTTAAGAAGATCATCCACTACGATCAAGTAGGTTTCATCCCAGGAATGCAAGGCTGGTTTAACATCCGTAAATCTATCAACATAATACACAACATCAATAACAAGAAAAATAAAAACCACATGATCATATCAATAGATGCAGAGAAAGCATTTGATAAGGTCCAACACCCATTCTTGATCAAAACTCTCAGCAAGATGGGAATGGAGGGAACCTTTCTCAATATAGTGAAGGCCATCTACCACAAGCCAGTGGCAAATATTATCCTCAATGGAGAAAAACTGAAAGCCTTCCCTCTAAATTCTGGCACAAGACAAGGCTGTCCTCTCTCACCACTCCTATTCAACATAGCACTGGAAGTACTTGCTATAGCGATTAGGCAAGAAAAGGATATCAAGGGAATCCAGATAGGAAAGGAAGAAGTCAAGCTCTCACTGTTTGCAGATGACATGATACTCTACTTAGAAAACCCTAAAGACTCTATCAAAAAGCTTCTAGAAACAATAGACTCATATAGCAAGGTGGCAGGCTACAAAATTAACACACAAAAATCAATGGCCTTTCTATATACCAATAGTAATAAGGATGAAATGGACATTAAGAAAACAACCCCATTCACAATAGTACCACACAAACTCAAATATCTTGGAATCAACTTGACTAAATATGTGAAGGACCTATACAAAGAAAACTATAAAACTCTGCTCCAAGAAATAAGAGAGGACACACGGAAATGGAAACACATACCCTGCTCATGGATTGGCAGGATTAACATCATCAAAATGTCAATACTCCCCAAGGCATTATACAGATTTAATGCCATCCCTCTAAAGATACCCATGACATTCTTCAAAGAAGTGGATCAGACACTTTTGAAATTCATTTGGAACAATAAACACCCTCGAATAGCTAAAGCAATCATTGAGAAAAAGAATATGGGAGGAATTACTTTTCCCAACTTTAAACTGTACTACAAAGCAACAGTTATCAAAACAGCATGGTATTGGAATAAGGATAGGTCCTCAGATCAGTGGAATAGGCTTGAATACTCAGAAAATGTTCCCCAGAGATACAACCATCTAATTTTTGATAAAGGAGCAGGAAATCCTAAATGGAGCAGGGAAAGCCTCTTCAACAAGTGGTGTTGGCACAATTGGATAGCCACTTGCAAAAAATTAAACTTAGACCCCCAGCTAACATCATGTACAAAGGTAAAATCCAAATGGATTAAAGACCTCGATATCAGCCCCAAAACCATAAGATATATAGAACAGCACATAGGCAAAACACTCCAGGACATTACAGGCATCTTCAAGGAGGAAACTGCACTCTCCAAGCAAGTGAAAGCAGAGATTAACAGATGGGAATATATTAAGCTGAGAAGCTTCTGCACCTCAAAGGAAATAGTGCCCAGGATACAAGAGCCACCCACTGAGTGGGAGAAACTATTCACCCAATACCCATCAGATAAGGGGCTAATCTCCAAAATATACAAGGCACTGACAGAACTTTACAAGAAAAAAACATCTAACCCCATCAAAAAATGGGGAGAAGAAATGAACAGACACTTTGACAAAGAAGAAATACGCATGGCCAAAAGACACATGAAAAAATGTTCCACATCACTAATCATCAGGGAGATGCAAATCAAAACAACGATGAGATACCACCTCACACCCCAGAGAATGGCACACATCACAAAGAATGAGAATAAACAGTGTTGGCGGGGATGTGGAGAGAAAGGAACTCTTATCCACTGCTGGTGGGAATGCTGTCTAGTTCAACCTTTATGGAAAGCGATATGGAGATTCCTCCAAAAACTGGAAATCGAGCTCCCATACGATCCAGCTATACCACTCCTAGGAATATACCCTAGGAACACAAAAATACAATACAAAAACCCCTTCCTTACACCTATATTCATTGCAGCTCTATTTACCATAGCAAGACTCTGGAAACAACCAAGATGCCCTTCAACAGATGAATGGCTAAAGAAACTGTGGTACATATACACAATGGAATATTATGCAGCTGTCAGGAGAGATGAAGTCATGAAATTTTCCTATACATGGATGTACATGGAATCTATTATGCTGAGTGAAATAAGTCAGAGAGAGAGAGAAAAACGCAGAATGGTCTCACTCATCTATGGGTTTTAAGAAAAATGAAAGACACCCTTGTAATAATAATTTTCAGACACAAAAGAGAAAAGAGCTGGAAGTTCCAGCTCACCTCAGGAAGCTCACCACAAAGAGTGATGAGTTTAGTTAGAGAAATAACTACATTTTGAACTGTCCTAATATTGAGAATGTATGAGGGAAATGTAGAGCCTGTTTAGGGTACAGGCGGGGGTTGGGTGGGGAGGAGGGTGATTTGGGACTTGGGTGATGGGAATGTTGCACTGGTGATGGGTGGTGTTCCTTTTATGACTGAAACCCAAACACAATCATGTATGTAATCAAGGTGTTTAAATAAAAAAAAAATTAAAAAAAAAAAAAAGAATGAAAGAGAAGAGACATTGCAAAAAAAAAAAAAAAAAAGATATATATATACATATATATGTGTGTGTGTGTGTGTGTGTGCGTGTGTGTGTTTCTATTGTGATACTGTTACATTCTGACTATTGTTTTGTAGTATAATTTGAAATTGGAGAGTGGGATTATTGTAACTTTCTCTGTACAAAATATAAAATTTGGGCTTGGAGCAATAGGACATTTTTTTTGTATGTGGCCAAACTGAGTTTGATCCCTGGCATCCTATATGGTCATTTGAATACCACCAGGAATGACCCTTGAGTATAGAGCCAGTTAACCCCATGAGCACTACTAAGGGTGGCTCAAAAACAAAACAAAACAAAATATAAAACTAAAAGTTATATAGAAACCAAAGGAGAGGAATAGGAAAATGGTTTAGTATGAATTCTACTTTTCTCCACTCCTGTACTGTCTTTCCTTTTTTTCAGTACTAACCAATTATATTTTACTGTTTGGTGTTTGTCTTAGTGATTTTAATACATACTTTTAAAAGTAGGGTACAAAAGAAACCAAACAAGATCTCTAATTACGGAAGACTGATTTTGCAACCATGACTGAGCAGAATTTTTCCTGGGACCATAAAGAAAGACCTTGGGGTTGGACAACCAACATGCCCAGAGACAGAGCCTGTAGTCAGTCTTATGACTGTATGCTTCAGGGCTCGAGACACCCTGTTTCTCTAAGGCCAAGGGAATTTCCTTTCTAATTTCCCCAATGTTTACTGTGCCTATGCATATAAACAAAACAAACAAAAAACAAACTTGCAAAAGGACATCTGTCCTCCCCCCCCCTTTTTTTTGGGCCACACCCGTTTGATGTTCAGGGGCTATGCTCTCAGAAGTCGCTCCTGGCTTGGGGGGACCATATGGGACGCCGGGGGATCAAACCGCAGTCCATCCTACGCTAGTGCTTGCAAGGCAGACACCTTACCTCTAGCGCCACCTTCCTGGCCCCTGTCCTCCCCTTTTTTTGTTTTATTTTTTCTTCTGTTAATTTTATTTATATCTACTAGATAGGAGCTCCTGCCTTTTTCATAGAATCTCAGAACTTGAATAATTTTGTTCTGCCTCATTTTCTGTGTCTTCTTACAAACAGAGAAAAGAAAAAATAAGTAGATGGGACCCAGGGGCAAGTATCTCAGGAGCATTGAATGGAAAAAAAAAAACAAATAAAAAGTCAGATCTAAATACCCAAGCTAAAATCAATGACAATGAAATCTAAAGATTCAAAATATAACAAGCTAAACACAAAATGGGCCTGTTACACTAGTAGTCTAGGGGGCTAAGGGTGGAGGTATGGGATGCATGCTGGGAACTCTGGTGGAGGGTGGTCAACACTGGTGGTGTTGACTATTTCACTGTCACTATGTGCCTGAAATATAACTGTGAAAGACTTTTAATTCACAATGGTCTCAATAAAAAATATAAAAATAAGTAGGGTACAGGGGCTGAAAAAATGGTTCAGCAGACAGGGTGCTTGATTTGCATATGGTCAGTCCAGGTTTGATGTTCAGCGTCCCATATGATCCTCACCATATGAGCACCACCAGGAGTGATTCTTGAGTGCAGAGGTAGAAGTAACCATCCCCTAAGGATCATCAGGTATGACCCCACCCCCCCCAATAAAAAAGTAAAATAAAATGAAAAAGGGCATAAATACTTATATTAATATTCCACCATACCAAAGGTATTTTCTAAGGGTGATTTGCCCTTCTTTCTTTTTTTTAAATTCATCCAGCAAACGTTGAGTACCTGCTATGTGCCAGCATTATTCTAGGAATAATGTTGTGATCAAATTTGATATTTCTTGACAACAATCTAGACAGAAAAGAAAGAAAATTACAAATATATAGTTATATAATATGATGAAAATAAACAGGGTGTGGTACTGTGGGTAGGAAGGAGGATTCAGGTAGAAGATGGATGAGAAAATAAGTATATATATATATATATATAGGTCATACTTTGTAGATACATTTCTATGAATGATGTTTATGAAATGAGTATCAGTCTCAGGGAGGGGCAACTGGGCATAATTCCAGGTTACTGAATGTAGTAAATGGGGGTAGATATAAATATAAAAGGATTTTAATAATATAAAGAAGAACAGAGTAGGAAAATTAATGTTTCAGGTTTGGGGTTTTATTTATTTTTGCTGAATGAGATGAAATATCCAAGTGTAAATATTTATTTATTTGTATAAAAAACAGTAGTTTTCAAGGGTTCAAGACAACTTGCTTCTGTGATATAGGCTTCACAGTTAGTTGCTTGCTTGGGCTGGATAGTACTCTGAACAATTCTTAAGTGGTTCTAGGTGTTGTAGGTGTATTGGGAAACAATCATTGCTCTGGGATCAAACTCAAGGCCTTATACTTGCTAGGCAAGTGTTCTACTGAGTGAGCCATTTTTGCAAATTTAGAATCCTTGCTTACGTATTCTATTTGAGATTACCATGCTAGTACAATTAATAATGTTTCCCATCAATCTTAAAAATCCTGTTCTTTTGGGCCCGGAGAGAGAGCACAGCGGCGTTTGCCTTGCAAGCAGCCGATCCAGGACCAAAGGTGGTTGGTTCGAATCCCGGTGTCCCATATGGTCCTCCGTGCCTGCCAGGAGCTATTTCTGAGCAGACAGCCAGCAGTAACTCCTGAGCACTGCCGGGTGTGGCCCCAAAACAAAAACAAACAAAAAAAAATTCTGGTTTTTACAGTTATGTTTTATGGCCATCTAGTTTATTAGTAAGATGGCTTGATAAACTGGGTAATTCATCAGACTAATTGGGCATTGTGTTATGTTTTATAATATGGAATATATATTTGACCTTCTTGTTTATAGAAGATTCCTAAAACCCTTGTAAATTTTCAAGAATTAGAGTAGTAAAGATGTTGGGGCCAGAGAGATTGTACAGTTGGTAGGGTGTTTGCCTTGCACACATCCATTCTGGGTTTGTTACCTTGCATCCCATATGGTTCTCTGAGCACTGCCAGGAATAATTCCTGAATGTAGAAACAGGAGAAACTCCTGAGCACTATCATATGTGGCCCCAAAACAAAACAACAATAATAGCCATAAAGGTGTTGTGATATTCATGACAAACCCTTCTCTACTATAGTTGAATTTTATGTTAATGAGATGACATTAGATGACCTGAGAATGGAGTCTGGTTGCAAGTTAACTAATGAAGTGATTAAGGGATCAAAACTTTCAGCCTTCATTCTTCTGATATTCAATAGGTTGAATTCAATATTCATTGAATATTATAAAATAATAGTCTTAGCAGCAGACAGGGATGACTCATGGCTAAAACTGGTGTCTTGCAAGTATGAGGCTAAGAGTTTGATCCCTGGTGCTGCTTGCATATGCGTAAAGAGATCCTGGAATCTCTGCTGCTGTGGTTAGTCATCAACTAGATCTAAACTTCCAGCCTTCTTCTATATTTTTTATATTTGATAAATATATGATAATTAACTAGCTTTTATAATTTTCTGTAGTATTATATGGAGCATGGAGTGATATTCCACCATTTGGTAAAAGACTGGTCAGTGCTTAGGACTAAGGCAATGATTAAGGCACTATTCTTCCCAGTTGCACCTCAGAAAGGGATGTGTAAGCATTGTAACTAAAGGATGCGACCTCAGTGAGCACATGTGCAAACTCTGCTAAAGGAATTCAAGCTCTAAAAAGCTTGGTCAAGTGTGAACTCTTAATCAAGCATGTGTGTGGCCCTGATCATTGCCTCTTGATCATACCATCAAGAGAAGGAAAAGAAGGGAGAAAAAAAATTGTCTTAAAAAAAATTATAGTAGGGCCAGAGCACTAGCATAGTGGAGAGGGCGTTTGCCTTGCATGCAGCCAACCTGGTTTGACTTACTATAAAATTATATTGTAGTTACTATTTTTCATAACTATCATCTGGATAAAATTGATTCTCCCCTACAAGACTGGTTCTTTTTCTAACTCTCAAAGTCCCACATTATTTAACCTTTTTCTTGCCACTTTATTGGGTAGCAAGAGAGATGAAAGTTTCCATTGAACTGAAATTTAGAATACTAGCTTAACTGTACTGACTTCTCTTTTAGGCACCCTGACACTGCCGGAGCTGCTTCTATATTCTTAATATAATAATCAGATATTGGGGGGGGGATCAGATAACTGATAGGGCTCTAGCTTTGAACGTGACTGACCCAGGCCTGATATCCCAACACTATGATTTCCTGAGCACCAACAGGAGTGATCCTTGAATGCAGAGCACGGAGTAAGTCTTGAAAACCAGATGTGGCCCCAAAACAAAAACAGAAATAAAAATTATGCTCTAACAATAATTATAGCCATGAACAGATTATAATTTCTAACATTAAGCTGTAACTTCATATGAGAAATACAGAACAGTTCAGGAAAATCATAGTTCCTCTAAAAGTAGAATGGAGAGCTAGGATGTCTTAAGTATGGTATATAATTTTTTGTGAACTTGAGTAATTCACTTAACTTGAATAGTTCTTCTTTTTACAAAATGAGGTTATTAGTATCAGTTCTTTCTAATTCACAAGTATGTATAAAAGCAATGTGAAATCTATTGCTGTACAAATTTAAGTTATATAACCTCCTTAAAATTTTGAGTCATGGGGCTGGAGAGATAACACCGCGGTAGGGCATTTGCCTTCTATGCAGCTGATCCAGGACAGATGGTGGTTCGAATCTCAGCATCCATATGGTCCCCTGTGCCTGCTAGGAGTGATTTCTGAGCACAGAGCTAGGAGTATCCCTTAGGGTTGATGGCTGTGACCCCCCAAAAAAACAAAAACAAAAACAAAAACAAAACAAAAACAAAACCCAAAATTTATTTGA